>NC_143051.1:11587500-11705000 GCF_057628025.1 Oncorhynchus mykiss | reverse complement strand
CGCTCGAGAGCACTCTTACCTGCTGATCTAGAAAATAATTTTCCATAATCTAGCATGGGTAGGATGGTCATCTGAAACAGGGTTAGTTTGGCAGCTGGGGTGAAAGAGGAGCGATTACGATATAGGAAACCAAGTCTAGATTTAACTTTAGCCTGCAGCTTTGATATGTGCTGAGAGAAGGACAGTGTACTGTCTAGACATACTCCCAAGTACTTGTATGAGGTGACTACCTCAAGCTCTAAACCCTCAGAGGTAGTAATAACACCTGTGGGGAGAGGGGCGTTCTTCTTACCAAACCACATGACCTTTGTTTTGGAGGTGTTCAAACAAGGTTAAGGGCAGAGACAGCTTGTTGGACACTAAGCAAGCTTTGATGTAGAGCGTTTGTTAACACAAAATCCTTGGAGGGGCCAGCTGAGTATAAGACTATCATCTGCATATACAGTGCCTTGCGAAAGTATTCGGCCCCCTTGAACTTTGCGACCTTTTGCCACATGTCAGGCTTCAAACATAAAGATATAAAACTGTATTTTTTTGTGAAGAATCAACAACAAGTGGGACACAATCATGAAGTGGAACGACATTTATTGGATATTTCAAACTTTTTTAACAAATCAAAAACTGAAAAATTGGGCGTGTTTATGTATGCTTTATGTTTGAAGCCTGAAATGTGGCAAAAGGTCGCAAAGTTCAAGGGGGCCGAATACTTTCGCAAGGCACTGTAAATGGATGAGGGAGCTTCCTACTGCCTGAGCTATGTTGTTTATGTAAATTGAGAAGAGTTTGCGGCCTAGGATTGAACCTTGGGGTACTCCCTTGGTGACAGGCAGTGGCTGAGACAGCAGATGTTCTGACTTTATACACTGCACTCTTTGAGAGATAGTTAGCAAACCAGACCAAAGACCCCTCAGAGACACCAATACTCCTTAGCCGGCCCACAAGAATGGAATGGTCTACCATATCAAAACTTTGGCCAAGTCAATAAGAATAGCTGCACATTATTGTTTAGAATCAAGGGCAATGGTGACATCATTTAGGACCTTTAAGGTTGCAGTGACGCATGCAGAACCTGAGCAGAAAACCAGATTGCATTCCAGAGAGAAAACTACAGACATCAAGAAAGCCAGTCGGTTGATTATTGACTAGTTTTCCAACACTTTTGATAAACAGGGCATAATAGACATTGTCCTATAACAGTTAGGATCAGCTTGATTTCTCCCTTTAAATAAAGGACGCACGGTGGCTGCCTTCCAAGCAATGAGAACTTCCCCATAGAGGAGAGAGGTTAAAAAGGTCAGAGACAGGCTAGGCAATGATAGGGGCTGCAACCTTATAGAAGAAAGGATCTAAACCATCTGCCCCAGATGTTTTTTGGGGGTCAAGTTTGAGAAATAAGATTCTCTGGTCTGATGAAACCAAGATTGAACTCTTTGTCCTGAATGCCAAGCTTCACGTCTAGAGGAAACCTGGCACCATCCCTACGGTGAAGCATGGTGGTGGCAGCATCATGCTGTGGGGATGTTTTTCAGCGGCAGGGACTGGGAGACTAATCTGGATCGAGGGAAAGATGAACAGAGCAAAGTACAGAGAGATCCTTGATGAAAAACAGCTCCAGAGTAGAACAACGACCCGAAACAGGTGGCTTAAGGACAAGTCTCTGAATATCCTTGAGTGGCCCAACCAGAGCTTGGGTGTGAACCCTATCGAATGTCTCTGGAGAGACCTGAAAATAACTGTTCAGCGATGCTCCCCATTCAACCTGACAGAGCTTGAGTAGCTCTTCAGAGGAGAATGGGAGAAACTCCCCAAATACAGGTGTGGCAAGCTTGTACCATACCCAAGAAGACTCGAGGTTGTAATCGCTGCCGAAGGTTCTTCAACACAGTACTGAGGAAAGGGTCTGAATACTTATGTAAATGTGATATTTCAGTATTTTCTAAGTATAGTTTATGCTTTGTCATTAAAGGGGTTTGATGTGTAGATTGATGAGGGGGAAATAAACTATTTCATCCATTTTAAAATAAGGACGTACTGTAACAAAATGTGGAAAAAGTCAAGGGGTCTGAATACTTTCTGAGTGTACTGTATACATCCTGTAAGCTACAAACGAAGGTAGGAAACACCAACAAGGATTTCCTTTTAAAAACCCTCAACTCAGTCCTGTGGCTGGACTGTATCAAGTTGGTCAGTTTATTTGTCAAAATGTCACTGGAAGGGAATCCATAGTCATGCAGATATCTTGAGTAAAAAGGCAAAAAAGTCGAAGATTAAGTGACTTCACCAAGAGTGACATAAATAATGCGAGGGAAATAGGTCTAATCTGTCCAGAAGAATTCATAAATGTCAAAGGTGTACAGCATATCTGCTGTAGACCTGCCCATTGACAACAATCAAAAGTCTCATTAAAAGACTCCAAACACATTAAAATGTCAGTCGTACATCCGTGGAATTGTTTACGCTTCACAATCACTTAATGTAAGACAAACAAATGAATTTGATTGGAAGGTGAAGGGACTTGGTAAACAGCTCTGGATGGAATAAGAGAGAGATCTTTACATTAAATAGCAAGTTGCCATGACACCAACAAAAAGGAGAGAGAATACAGAACAAAAAACTTTTGGGTGGCATTTACTGATAGTTTGGGTTTTTCAAATCACCTGAATGCTGACAGTACTCCACAACATTGACTGACTCGTCCCTCAACAAACTGAACTTCTTATAAACTACCTCTAGATGGTGCAAAGAAATGAAATATGGCCCAGCCAGTAGCTGTAATATTTGGTTCGTCTTCTCAGGGAATTGAACTGTAAAGAAGATGTTGCATTTGTCTAACGGGATGCAGCCGGCAGGATGTTTATCTAAATGGTATTGTATCAAATTCTCCTTGTAGGATTTCTAGGTCTAAAACAAGATGACAAAAGAACAATCGAATGTATTATAAACTAGACCAGACTCAAAGCTAGGCACATGTACTCCCTGTCAAGGTAAATCTGAACTTCTTTATTTCCTGTTTTAGTGTTGAGTCTCTTACAGTCGCATCGGCAACTCCATCTAGAACTGACCCATCACTCAGGTTACCACATCCCTCCAGCCATAGTCCAAACAGACTTAACTGAGCCCAAAGAAACATCAGCTTCATCTAGAACTGACCCATCACTCAGGTTACCACATCCCTCTAGCCATAGTCCAAACAGACTTAACTGAGCCCAAAGAAACATCAACTTCATCTAGAACTGACCCATCACTCAGGTTACCACATCCCTCCAGCCATAGTCCAAACAGACTTAACTGAGCCCAAAGAAACATCAGCTTCATCTAGAACTGACCCATCACTCAGGTTACCACATCCCTCCAGCCATAGTCCAAACAGACTTAACTGAGCCCAAAGAAACATCAGCTTCATCTAGAACTGACCCATCACTCAGGTTACCACATCCCTCCAGCCATAGTCCAAACAGACTTAACTGAGCCCAAATAAACATCAACTCCGTCTAGAACTGACCCATCACTCAGGTTACCACATCCCTCCAGCCATAGTCCAAACAGACTTAACTGAGCCCAAATAAACATCAACTCCGTCTAGAACTGACCCATCACTCAGGTTACCACATCCCTCCAGCCATAGTCCAAACAGACTTAACTGAGCCCAAAGAAACATCAGCTTCATCTAGAACTGACCCATCACTCAGGTTACCACATCCCTCCAGCCATAGTCCAAACAGACTTAACTGAGCCCAAAGAAACATCAACTCCATCTAGAACTAACCCATCACTCAGGTTACCACATCCCTCCAGTCAGTCCAAACAGACTTAACTGAGCCCAAAGAAACATCAGCTTCATCTAGAACTGACCCATCACTCAGGTTACCACATCCCTCCAGCCATAGTCCAAACAGACTTAACTGAGCCCAAAGAAACATCAACTCCATCTAGAACTGACCCATCACTCAGGTTACCACATCCCTCCAGCCATAGTCCAAACAGACTTAACTGAGCCCAAAGAAACATCAACTCCATCTAGAACTGACCCATCACTCAGGTTACCACATCCCTCCAGCCATAGTCCAAACAGACTTAACTGAGCCCAAAGAAACATCAACTCCATCTAGAACTGACCCATCACTCAGGTTACCACATCCCTCCAGCTATAGTCCAAACAGACTTAACTGAGCCCAAAGAAACATCAGCTTCATCTAGAACTGACCCATCACTCAGGTTACCACATCCCTCCAGCCATAGTCCAAACAGACTTAACTGAGCCCAAAGAAACATCAGCTTCATCTAGAACTGACCCATCACTCAGGTTACCACATCCCTCCAGTCATAGTCCAAACAGACTTAACTGAGCCCAAAGAAACATCAGCTTCATCTAGAACTGACCCATCACTCAGGTTACCACATCCCTCCAGCCATAGTCCAAACAGACTTAACTGAGCCCAAAGAAACATCAACCGGGGGGGATATCTTTTTTAACTAATCAGAGTCAAAAACGGGTAGGAATGTGGCAGCAGAGTACTGCCCAGTAACTAACTATAAGTCCATTCTTTCTGGGGTTTTGCCGGCTTTGTCTGAGCGTCAGACAATGTCTGTCTTTGCGTCCCTCACAGCAGGCAATTGAGCTGCCTGTGGGATGGCAACAGGTATATGGAGCTGCCCTATGGCCACTCCATCATCGTCCCAGCCCAGATGGGAGGCTGACCTGGGGCTCCCCCCCACCTCACCAGCAGGTGATCCACGTGGTGCTCATCACCTTCCCAGCAACATCCACTCTGTATGAGAGAGGGCCTGTGTGGTGACCACCATTCCTGGTGTCCATTTGTCATTCCCTGAGAAGTTCCTGACCCAGACAGGCGATCAGCCTCCAGCAGTCTGACGTGTTCAATGCTTTTCCTGTTGGTGGCCATCCGTTCCAGTAGGTCCCAAACATAATCTCAGCTGGACACATCCCGGTTGTGATGTAAAGCGGTAGGCTGCCAGGAATCGGGAAACTCTGGTTTTCAATGTACCTCCTGTTGCCTCTTTCAAGGCTCTTTTCATTGTCTGGACTGCCTTCTCCACTAAGCCATTCGTGGAGCGGTGGTAGGTGGCGGAGGTGATATGGCGAATACCATTGCTTGCCAGAAAGGCCTTGAACTCCGCACTCATAGGATAGCTGCATTGTCTGATACGACTGTATGGGGAAAACCATGAGTGCTGAACACTTCCCTGAGGTGCTCAATTGTTGTTGCTGAGTTTGCAGTGCGGACTGGGAAAACTTAAAGCCATTTGGAGTGAGCATCCACAACCAACAAGAACATCTCCCCAAGGAAATATCTTGCACAGTCAATGTGAATGCGAGTCCAGGGTCTTCCAGGCCACTCCCAAGGGTTGATGGGAGCTGGAGCATTTTGTACCTGCTGGCAAGTAGCACATAACTGCACCTGCTCTTCCACCACTTTGTCCAATCACAGCCACCACATGTGAGCTCTTGCTGTGGCTTTCATTCTGGATACTCCTGGCTGTGACTTGTGGAGTTCCTCCAGTAGAGGTGGAACCATGACTCCAAGGCCCAAAAGCAGGATGCTGTCCTGCACTGAGAGTTAGTTTCTCCTTTTAGAATATGGCTGCTACTCCTCTGTAGTACAGTGGGCTGGCCATCCCTCCTGGACAAAGCGGCTGACTTTAAAAAAAAAAAAATGTTTTTGATTTAACTAGGCAAGTCACTTAAGAACACATTCTTATTTACAATGATGGCCTACCAAAAGGCAAATGGCCTCCGACAGGGACGGGGGATTCAAATAAATAAATAAATACAATATAAATATAGGACAAAACACACATCACAACAAGAGAGACAACACAACACGACATAAAGAGAGACCTAAGACAACAACATAGCAAGGCAGCAACACATGACAACACAGCATGATAACAACACAACATAACAACAACATGGCAGCAACACAACATGGTGGCAGCACGAAACATGGTACAAACATTATTTGGCACAGTCAAAAGCAATCAATCAATCAAATGTATTTATAAAGCTCTTCTTACATCAGCTGATGTCACAAAGTGCTGTACAGAAACACAGCCTAAAACACCAAACAGCAAGCAATGCAGGTGTAGAAGCACAGTGGCTAGGAAAAACTCCCTAGAAAGGCCAGAACCTAGGAAGAAACCTAGAGTGGAACCAGGCTATGAGGGGTGGCTAGTCCTCTTCTGGCTGTGCCAGGTGGAGATGATAACAGAACATGGCCAAGATGTTCAAATGTTCATAGATGACCAGCAGGGTCAAATAATAATAATCACAGTAGTTGTCGAGGGTGCAACAGGTCAGCACCTCAGGAGTAAATGTCAGTTGGCTTTTCATAGCCAGTCATTCAGAGTATCTCTACCACTCCTGTTGTCTCTAGAGAGTTGACAACAGCAGGTCTGGGACAGGTAGCACATCCGGTGAACAGGTCAGGGTTCCATAGCCGCAAGCAGAACAGTTGAAACTGGAGCAGCAGCAGGGCCAGGTGGACTAGGGACAGCAAGGAGTCAATCAGGCCAGGTAGTCCTGAGGCATGGTCCTAGGGCTCAGGTCCTCCGAGAAAGAGAAAGAAAGAATGAGAGAAAGAGAAAAATAGATAAAGATAATTAGAGAGAGCATACTTAAATTCACACAGGACACCAGATAACCCCCGACACATAAACTACTGCAGCATAAATACTGGAGGCTGAGACAGGAGGGGTCAGGAGACACTGTGGCCCCATTCAACGATACCCCCGGACAGGGCCAAACAGGCAGTATATCACTTTGCCAAGCACAGCCCCCACACCACTAGATGGATATCTTCAACCACCAACTTACCATCCTGAGACAAGGCCGAGTATAGCCCACAAAGATCTCCGCCACGGCACAACCCAAGGGGGGGCGCCAACTCGGACAGGAAGATCACGTCAGTGACGCACCCCTCCCAGGGATGGCATGGAAGAGCCCCAGTAAGCCAGTGACTCAGCCCCTGTAATAGGGTTAGAGACAGAGAATCCCGTTGGAGAGAGGGGAACTGGCCAGGCAGAGACAGCAAGGGTGGTTCTTTGCTCCAGTGCCTTTACCTTCACACTCCTGGGGCAGACTACACTCAATCATAGGACCTACTGAAGAGATGAGTCTTCAATAAAGACTTCAAGATTGAGACCGAGTCTGCGTCTCTCACATGGGTAGGCAGACCATTCCATAAAAATCGAGCTCTATAGGAGAAAGCCCTGCTTCCAATTGTTTGCTTAGAAATTCTAGGGACAGTAAGGAGGCCTGCGTCTTGTGACCGTAGCGTACAAGTAGGTATGTACGGCAGGACCAAATCGGAAAGATAGGTAGGAGCAAGTCCATGTAGTGCTTTGTAGGTTAGCAGTAAAACCTTGAAATCAGCCCTTGCCTTATCAGGAAGCCAGTGTAGAGAGGCTAGCACTGGAGTAATATGATCACATTTTTGGGTTCTAGTCAGGATTCTGACAGCCGTGTTTAGCACGAACTGAAGTTTATTTAGTGCTTTATCCGGGTAGCCGGAAAGTAGAGCATTGCAGTAGTCTAACCTAGAAGTGACAAAAGCATGGATTCATTTTTTTGCATCATTTCTGGACAGAAAGTTTCTGATTTTTGCAATGTTACATAGATGGAAAAAAGCTGCCTTTGAAACAGTCTTGATATGTTCATCAAAAGAGAGATCAGGGTCCAGAGTAACGCTGAGGTCCTTAAGTTTTATTTGTGTAAGGGGTGCGTAACTGGTGGCAGGGAAGTCAGACGCAGGAGAGCAGAACTAGGTAATAGCCGGAGCAGTTTAATAGCAAAACCAATGCCATAGGAATTACAAAATATGGGTACAAAACCCGTCACACACCAATCAAACATGTCACAAGCACTTACAACAAACAATTTCACACACAGACATGAGGGGAACAGAGGGTTAAATACACAACACGTAATGAGGGAATGTAAACCAGGTGTGTGGGAAAACAAGACAAAACAAATGGAAAATTAAAAATGGATCGGCGATGGCTAGAAGACTGGTGACGTCGACCGCCGAACACCGCCCAAACAAGGAGAGGAACCAGACTTCGGTGGAAGTCGTGACAATTTGAGATGACTGTACAACCATCAAGATTAATTGTCAGATCCAACTGAAGACCTCTCTGTTTATTGGGACCTAGAACAAGCCTCTCTGTTTTGTCCGAGTTTAAAAGTAGAACATTTGCCGCCATCCACTTCCTTATGTCTGAAACACAGGCTTCCAGTGAGGGCAATTTTTGGGCTTCACCATGTTTCATCGAAATGTACAGCTGTGTGTCATCCGCATAGCAGTGAAAGTTAACATTATGTTTCCGATTGACATCACCAAGAGGTGAAATATATAGTGAAAACAATAGTGGTCCTGAAACGGAGCCTTGTGGAACACAGAAATGTACATTTGATTTGTCATAGGGCAAACCATCCACAGAGACAAACTGATATCTTTCTGACAGACAAGATTTAAACCAGGCCAGAACTTGTCCGTGTAGACCAATTTGGATTTCCAATCTCTCCAAAAGAATGTGGTGATCGATGGTATCAAAAGCAGCACTAAGGTCTAGGAGCACGAGGACAGAGGCAGAGCTTCGGTCTGACGCCATTAAAAGGTAATTTACCACCTTCACAAGTGCAGTCTAGGTGCTGTGATGGGGTCTAAAACCAGACTGAAGTGTTTTGTATACATTGTTTGTCTTCAGGAAGGCAGTGAGTTGCTGCCAAATAGCTTTTTTAAAGATTTTTCAGAGGAATGGGAGTTTCGATATAGGCCGATAGTTTTTTATATTTTCTGGGTCAAGGTTTGGCTTTTTCAAGAGAGGCTTTATTACTGCCACTTTTAGTGAGTTTGGTACACATCCGGTGGATAGAGAGCCGTTTATTATGTTCAACATTGGAGGGCCAAGCACAGGAAGCAGCTCTTTCAGTAGTTTAGTTGGAATAGGGTCCAGTATGCAGCTTGAAGGTTTAGAGGCCATGATTGTGTCAAGAGATATAGTACTAAAAAACTTGAGTGTCTCCCTTGATCCTAGGTCCTGGCAGAGTTGTGCAGACTCAGGGCAACTGAGCTTTGAAGGAATACGCAGATTTAAAGAGTCCGTAATTTGCTTTCTAATGATCATGATCTTCCTCAAAGAAGTCCATGAATTTATCACTGCTGAAGTGAAAGTCATCCTCTTTTGGCTGATGCTTCTTTTTAGTAAGCTTTGCGACAGTATCAAAAATAAATGTTGTATTGTTCTTATTTTGCTCAATTAAGTTTGAAAAATAGGATGATCAAGCAGCAGTGAGGGCTCTTCGATACTGCACTGTACTGTCTAGTCGGAAGACTTCTAGTTTAGTGTAGCGCCATTTCCGTTCCAATTTTCTGGAAGCTTGCTTCAGAGCTCGGGTATTTTCTGTATACCAGGGAGCTAGTTTCTTATGTCAAATGTTTTTTGTTTTTATCGGTGCGACTGCATCTAGGGTATTACGCAAGGTTAAATTGAGTTCCTCAGTTAGGTGGTTAACTGATTTTTGTATTCTAATTAAGATTCACAACATTTATTCCACGGGACAAAACTAGGTCCAGAGTATGACTGTGGCAGTGAGTAGGTCCGGAGACGTTGGACAAAACCCACTGAGTCGATGATGGCTACGAAAGCCTTTTGGATTGGGACTGTGGACTCAGGGAACTCAGTGAGGAACGCTGTATATGGCCCAGGAGGCCTGTAAACAGTAGCTATAAAAAGTGATTGAGTAGGCTGCATAGATTTCATGACTAGAAGCTCAAAACACGAAAACAGTATTTTTTTTTTATTGAAATTTGCTATAGTAAATGTTAGCAACACCTACGCCTTTGCGGGATGCACAGGAAATATGGTCACCAGTGTAACCAGGAGGTGAGGCCTCATTTAACACAGTAAATTCATCAGACTTAAGCCATGTTTCAGTCAGGCCAATCACATCAAGATTATGATCAGTGATTAGTTCATTGACTATAACTGCCTTGGAAGTGATTAGTTCATTGGAAGTGATTAGTTCATTGGAAGTGATTAGTTCATTGGAAGTGATTAGTTCATTGACGATAACAGCACAAAGGTGAAGAAACAACAATACATCACACAAAGCAGCCACAACTGTCTGTAAGAGTATCCATGATTGAATCTTTGAATGAAGAGATTGAGATAAAACTGTCCAGTTTGAGTTTTTGTTGAAGCTCGTTCGTCGCTAGCTGCAGTGAACTGAAAAGAGGAGTGACCCAGGGATGTGTGTGCTTTGGGGACCTTTAACAGAATGTGACTGGCAGAATGGGTGTTGTATGTGGAGGATGAGGGCTGCAGTAGATATCTCAGATAGGGGGGAGTGAGGCCTAAGAAGGTTTTATAAATAAGCATCAACCAGTGGTTCTTGTAACGGGTATACAGAGATGACCAGTTTACAGAGGAGTGCAGTGATGTGTCCTATAAGGAGCCTTGGTGGCAAATCTGATGGCCGAATGATAAAGAATATCTAGCTGCTCGAGAGCACCCTTACCTGCTGATCTATAAATGATGTCTCTGTAATCTAGCATGGGTAGGATGGTCATCTGAAACAGGGTTAGTTTGGCAGCTGGGGTGAAAGAGGAGCGATTACGATATAGGAAATCAAGTCTAGATTTAACTTTAGCCTGCAGCTTTGATATGTGCTGAGAGAAGGACAGTGTACTGTCTAGACATACTCCCAAGTACTTGTATGAGGTGACTACCTCAAGCTCTAAACCCTCAGAGGTAGTAAGAACACGTGTGGGAAGAGGAGCCTTCTTCTTACCAAACCACATGATCTTTGTTTTGGAGGTGTTCAGAACAAGGTTAAGGGTAGAGAAAGCTTGTTGAACTTTGGAGAGAAGAGGGTCTCTTACAGTTAATTTCTTCAGTTGCCAATGGAGCTGTTTGGATCTGTTTCAGCGAGCACAACAATTCAGGGGGACTTTTGGGGTCTTTGGGAATGTCTGGCAGTGGCAGCCTGCTGAGACCATTAGCGTTAGCGATGGGGGGGCCCGATCTGTACATCAACTCATATTGGTATTGCGCTAACATGAGGGCCCATCTTTGCAGTCGCCCGGAGGGGGATGGGTGTATGGTCTTCAGCTCACCCAGGAGTCCTAACAGGGGCTTAGGGTCCGTTTGGATGGTGAAGTGGCATCCCTACGGATACTGGTGAAATGTTGTAATGCACAAGTAGTTCTGAAGACGACAGCAAGTCCTTGGATTTCTGGGAATCTGTTTTCTGGGGTGTGAAAGCGACCATAGTAGTTTAACACCCCAAAGTAGACTCGTAGCTCACAAACATCCTTGGGTTCTGTGGCCTCTTTGATTGCTCTCACTTTCTTGTCTAATGGCTGAAGCTTGTTGGCTGTGCCCCCAAGTACTCCACTTCAGGGGTCAGGAAAACACACTTGGATTTCTTCAAATCAAATCAAATGTATTTATATAGCCCTTCGTACATCAGCTGATATCTCAAAGTGCTGTACAGAAACCCAGCCTAAAACCCCAAACAGCAAGCAATGCAGGTGTTGAAGCACATTGGCTAGGAAAAACTCCCTAGAAAGGCCAAAACCTAGGAAGAAACCTAGAGAGGAACCAGGCGATTATAACAGAACATGGCCAAGATGTTCAAATGTTCATAAATGACCAGCATGGTCAAATAATAGGTCTGGGACAGGTAGCACGTCTGGTGAACAGGTCAGGATTCCATAGCCGCAGGCAGAACAGTTGAAACAGGAGCAGCAGCACGGCCAGGTGGACTGGGGACAGCAAGGAGTCATCATGCCAGGTAGTCCTGAGGCATGGTCCTAGGGCTCAGGTCCTCCGAGAGAGAGAAAGAAAGAGAGAAAGAGAGAATTAGAGAGAGCATACTTAAATTCACACAGGACACAGGATAAGACAGGAGAAGTACTCCAGATATAACAAAGTGACCCTAGCCCCCCGACACATAAACTACTGCAGCATAAATACTGGAGGCTGAGTCAGGAGGGGTCAGGAGACACTGTGGCCCCATCCGAAAGAATGGCCACATTTGTGGCCCCATTTCTTAAAGCGAAGCCTTGCGCTCTCCAGTCTTGACAGCAATGTTTCAAGTTTTTTTTAGATGGTCTTCCTCAGTGACACCGGTGATAAACATATATCATCATCCATATGTACAGTAGGGTGCCCACTAACAGATTCTCCATTGTTCTTTGAAAGATCGCAAAGGCAGAGGAAACTCCAAACGGGTGGTTGTGTACTGACACAGCCCCTTGTGGGTGTTTATCGTAACCACTTTGCGTGATTCTTCAGCCAGCACCAACTAGTGGTATGCCTTTGCGAATAGCTCCTCTATCCATTGCAATGGGTACTGATCCAGTCTGTAAGCTACATTGGCAGTAGTGGAGGCTAATGGAATGGTACCATAGTACTCTGTGTTTGATGTATTTGATGCCATTCCACTTATTCCACTCCAACCATTACCACGAGCCTGTCCTCCACAATTAAGGTGCCACCAACCTCCTGTAATTGGCAGTTAGCTTGTAATCTCCACAAATCCTGATATTTCCACCAGGCTTCACTACTGGGACAATGCGGGCAGCACACTCAGAGTAGGTGATTGGTTCCAGTATTCCAGTGGTCTGGAGCCTGTCTAGCTCTGCCTCGACCTTCTGTTTCTAGTACACATGTCTGTCAGAAAACTCTGCCAGGACAGTCCCAACAGTTGTCTGATATACGGCTATACACAGAAAAGTTATATTTGCATGATTTAGCGTCATTAACTAATCATTACTGGTTTGTTCTATTTACAGTGCCTTGCGAAAGTATTCGGCCTCCTTGAACTTTGCAACCTTTTGCCACATTTCAGGCTTCAAACAAAGATATAAAACTGTATTTTTTTGTGAAGAATCAACAACAAGTGGGACACAATCATGAAGTGGAACGACATTTATTGGATATTTCAAACTTTTTTAACAAATCAGAAACTGAAAAATTGGGCGTGCAAAATTATTCCCTAGACTGGTGACGCTCGCGCAATATGGCCTCGCTTTTTTTGTTGTTGCAAAGGTGACATTCTGCTCCTTAAAGCGTCAATTAATTCAATTAAATTCAATTCAAGGGCTTTATTGGCATGGGAAACATGTGTTAACATTGCCAAAGCAAGTGAGTTAGATAATATATAAAGTGAATATATAAAGTGAAATAAACAATAAAAATTAACAGTAAACATTACACATACAGAAGTTTCAAAACAATAAAGACAATACAAATGTCATATTATATATACACAGTGTTTTAACAATGTACAAATGGTAAAGGACACAAGATAAAATAAATAAGCATAAATATGGGTTGTATTTACAATGGTGTGTGTTCTTCACTGGTTGCCCTTTTCTCGTGCCAACAGGTCACAAATCTTGCTGCTGTGATGGCACACTGTGGAATTTCACCCAGTAGATATGGGAGTTTTTCAAAATTGGATTTGTTTTCGAATTCAATTATCAGTTGAGTGGTTGTCTTTGCAACAGTAACAGGCTGTTACATAAGAACGTGGCTGCTGAGACAGGGCCAGTGACAGCTTGTTTAGGCTCTTGGTACTTTGTAGGGTGTGTGACCCCTGGTCTGCTACCTCTACTGCTATTACCTTTCCTAGGGCTGTTTTCCATGATAACTCTGCAATAGCTAGTAGTCGACATTGTGTCTGCTCACATCCTACGCCCGTACTAGCTGATCTCTGAAACACCCCTCCAAACTCACAGCGTGATGCTTGATGCTTTAGACTGGCCACATACGCTACTACTGATTCACCTGGGCTTCTGCCACAGGACTTTAAACCTCTCTACTATCACGTTGGGTTTGAGATCAAAGTGTTCTCCAACACGCTGTATCAGGTTTGCATAAGTTATAAGCTGTGGTGCTACCAAGTCCATCACTAAACCATATATTGTGTTTCTACATGCTGATAGTAATATTGCCCTTTTTGTCTTGTCCTCATTCACATCGTTTGCCTCAAAAAATTCAGTCTCTCAATGTGTTTGGACCATGTCTCTGAAATGAGATGAAACACATTCACCAAAATATGCCATAACTTCTCAGGTTAAAAGTATATATTTTTGTGTGTTCAGCTATGAGACTCCGTTAGCAATGTACTTCTGTCTAACCAGCGATATTTAGCTTTCAGTGATATCTTGCACAGCTAACATAGCGTCACTTACTTCACTCAAACTCACGAGATTTCTTCACGTTCTGTTTGCGCTCCGCACTACTCAACACTGTGTGCATCTTGCACAGCTAACATAGCGTCACTTACTTCACTCACAAAGTCACGAGATTTCTTCACGTTCTGTTTGCGCTCCGCACTACTCAACACTGTGTGCATCTTGCACAGCTAACATAGCGTCTCTTACTTCACTCACAAAGTCACGAGATTTCTTCACGTTCTGTTTGCGCTCCGCACTACTCAACACTGTGTGCATCTTGCACGGCTAACATAGCGTCACTTACTTCACTCACAAAGTCACGAGATTTCTTCACGTTCTGTTTGCGCTCCGCACTACTCATCACTGTGTGCATCTTGCACAGCTAACATAGCGTCACTTACTTCACTCACAAAGTCACGAGATTTCTTCACGTTCTGTTTGCGCTCCGCACTACTCAACACTGTGTGCATCTTGCACAGCTAACATAGCGTCACTTACTTCACTCACAAAGTCACGAGATTTCTTCACGTTCTGTTTGCGCTCCGCACTACTCATCACTGTGTGCATCTTGCACAGCTAACATAGCGTCACTTACTTCACTCACAAAGTCACGAGATTTCTTCACGTTCTGTTTGCGCTCCGCACTACTCATCACTGTGTGCATCTTGCACGGCTAACATAGCGTCACTTACTTCACTCAAACTCACGAGCTGTCGAAACTGTGACTCCGCCTCAACGTTGTCTCTAAAATCTGCTATGCGGAAGGAGTTGTAACCCCGAATCATCAGATCACTTTTGTTCTTGTGAGAATTTAGCTTTGTTCTGGTCACCAAATATTATAAACTTGACCAGACTCAAAGCTAGGCACATGTACTCCCTGTCAAGGTAAATCTGAACGGCTTTATTTCCTGTTTTAGTGTTGAGTCGCATCGGCAACTCCATCTAGAACCAACCCATCACTCGGGTTACCACAGAGTGAGACATGCATGACCAGTCTATGGCTGAGATTATGTATAGGATAACCATCTAATTGCATCAAAAGTGTATATTTTCTTATACAAAACACAATTGAGAACATTCCTTTTTACATTTTCCCATTTCTGTCAGCAGCTGTCAGTTTGGCTCTTCAGATAGGCTTGAAAGAAAATGTCAGTAAAATGTCACTAAATGTAGCTAAATTTATCGAGTGCTGTTAAACGGGTCACTGCTGGTGATTTCAAAGCAGTCTTAGAGATTTAGCTTGGTGTAGGTCGTCATTGTAAATAAGAATGTTTCCTTAACTGATTTGCCTAGTTAAATAAAAAGGTTAAACTAAGTGCATAAACTGAATGTCAACAAGATCTATGGGCCTACGCCCATTCTTTTCTGGACACCAAAATAGCAACCATGGTAACAATGTCAGTAATCCGTGATGTTGTAACATATCCTGTGTGTGTGTCAAAAGTGGCCTAAATGCAACAGTAACTAAATGCCATCAGTCCATCAAGGACAGATTACATTGATGAAAAATAACACTAAAAAAGGCAAGCCAGAAAATGCAACAAACATCATAGTTCAGAATTGTATTTATTACATTTTAATTCCACGTCACATATCTGAATCATTTAAAATACCAAAGTATCTATTTTCATTGTAAAGCTTGTTTGTCATTTGGTGCACTGTACATTTCTCCATCATAAAATCTAACTAATACAAATGGAACAAAGCAGACTTGACAGTAAGACTCAAACTGGAATAATGACTCAACATGTACACATCAACAGGACCATTACAGAACCTCTACTAGGAGTGACTAGAACTTGACCGTCAATGGACCATATACTGTAGATAGATACAATAAGCCACAACATATTGACCACAACCAGCTGTATAGGATTGAATGGCAAGACTGTAACATGGACAACTTGAGCAAATAGAATTGGAATGCAATGAAAGAATGGAATGAGAACGCTTCGGTGAAATGATCTGAAGGGTGAAGTGATGAGTATAAGGGACTGGTATGAGAGGAACAACTTCAAGGACACACCAACATAACCTGGTTTCATAAGATCTGGGACCAGGCTAACACAACCATACTGCAGCTTCCACGTAATACATATTGTGCATTGCAACTACACAGAAGGCTGCACCCCCTGCACTCTACAAGGTGTCAAAAGCGTTCCACAGGGAGGGTGGACAATGTTGACTCCAACGCTTCCCACAGCTGTGTCAAGTTGACTGGATGTCCTGTGGGTGCTGGACCATTCTTGATACACACGGGAAACCGTTGAGCTTGAAAACCCCAGAAAACGTTGCAGTTGACACAAACCAATAGGCCTGGCACCTACTAGCAGAGCCCGTTCTAAAAGGAACATGAAATCTTTCGTTTTGCCCAATTCTACCTAATATAAATATATATATAGATAGATAGTACTCCAAAATGATGAACCAGAGAAACTGTACACCACTGATTGATTAGTCCCCCTCCCCACACAATAAATAAAATTCAAAGTACCAGACACCCAAATATAACATTCCTACTAAAAGATCCCAGTGCACCAGTACTAAAGATTGAGGCAGAAATGCCTATGTTGTTCTGTAAAGTGATGGTCCTTTTAAAGTTAGCATGTTTCTTTACAAGTCTTTCTGTATACAACCCTGTGAGTCAGGAATGATGGTAGGAAACACAGTCCTATGGATGGACTGTATCAAGTTGGTGAGTTAATTTTAAAAAAATGTCCCCAGTTTTGAATACAGTCATGCAGACATTGAGTTAAAAAAAAACATGTAAAAAAATTCACAAAGTTGCCAAACCCACCAGCAGTGGAAGGTAAGTGACGTCACCAAGAGTAACAGAATGCTTAGGGGAGATGGGTCTAACATTCCTATCAAAAGTTACATCAGAAAGACTCTAGAGACATTAAAATGGCAGCCATACATCCGTGGAATTGTTTACGTTGCACAAATCAGTTCATGTAAGACAAATTCATTTGATTCCCCAAGTCTCTTAACCTGTCAACAGCTCTGGATGGAATAAGAGAAAAAGTTACATTAAAGCAAAATGTCAAGATGCCATTGACCACATCTGTACACTGAAAAATATAAAAATGCAATATGTAAAGTGTTGGTCCCATGTTTCATAAACTGAAATAAAAGATTACAAAACTTTTCCATACACACAAAACCTTCTCTCAAATGTTGAACATATTTGGTTTACATCCTTGTTAGTGAGCATTTCTCCGTTGCCAAGATAACCCATCCACCCGACAGGTGTGGCATATTAAGAAGTTGATTAAACAGAATGATTGTTACACATGTGTACCTTGTGCTGGGGACAATAAAAAGGACACAAATGTGCAGTTAAGTTACAACACAATACCACAGCTGTGTCTTAAGTTGAGGGAGTGTGCAATTAGCATGCTGACTGCAGGAATGTCCATGAGAGCTGTTGCCAGAGAATTGAACGTTCATTTCTACCATAGGCCGCCTCCATCATTTTAGAGAATTTTGCAGTACGTCTAACCGGCCTCAACGCCGCAGACCACGTGTATGGCGTCGCATGGGTGAGCGGTTTGCTGATGTCAACGTTGTGAACAGAGTGCCCCATGGTGGCGGTGGGGTTAAGGTATGTTATGGGTAGGGTAGGCTTAGGCTATGGACAATGAACACCATTGCATTTTATCAATGGCAATTTAATTGCACAGAGACACCATGACGAGATCCTGAGGCCCATTGTCGTGCCATTCACTGTCCCTCAACCACCTCTGATAGGAGTTCATGTAACACTATATAATGCATATTAGTCCAATATGTCCCGGCCAGTAGCTGTAATATTTGGTCAATTGTCTTAACGAATTGGACCGTAAAGAAGATATTGCGTTCTTCTTAAAGAACACAGCTGACAGAATATTCAATTAAAATGACATGAATGCACATTTGGCATTGAATCCTACCAAAAATACAGTTGATGTTAGACGTTTACATACACTTAGGTTGGAGTCATGAAAACTTGTTTTTCAACCACTCCACAAAATTCTTGTTGACCAACTATAGTTTTGACAAGTTGTGCATGACAAATAATTTTTCCAACAATTGTTTAGAGATGATTTCACTGTATCACAATTCCAGTGGGTCAGAAGTTTACATACACTAAGTTGACTGTGCCTTTAAACAGCTTGAAAAATTCCAGAAAATTATGTCATGGCTTTAGAAGCTTCTGATTGGCTAATTGACATCATTTGAGTCAATTGGAGGTGTACCTGTGGACCTATTTCAAGGCCTACCTTCAAACTCAGTGCTTCTTTGCTTGACATCATGGGAAAATATAAAGAAATCAGCCAAGACTGCAGAAAATAAATAAATAAATAATTGTAGACCTCCACAAGTCTGGTTCATCGTTGGGAGCAATTTCCAAATGCCTGAAGGTACCACATTCATCTGTACAACCAATAGTACGCAAGTATAAACACCATGGGACCACGCAGTCGTCATACCGCTCAGGAAGAAGACGCGTTCTGTTCGGTCTCTTAGAGATGAACGTACTTTGCTGCGAAAAGTGCAAATCAATCCCAGAACAGCAAAGGACCTTGTGAAGATGCTGGAGGAAACAGGTACAAAAGTATCTATATCCACAGTAGAGTCCTATATCGACATAACCTGAAAGGCCGCTCAGCAAGGAAGAAGCCACTGCTCCAAAACCACCATAAAGCCAGACTACAGTTTGCAACTGCACATGGGGGACAAAGATCGTACTTTTCAGGGGTTAATGTCCTCTAGTCTGATGAAACAAAATTAGAACTTTTTGGCCATAATGACCATATGTTTGGAGGAAAAAGGGGGAGGCTTGCAAGTCGAAGAACACCATCCCAAATGTGAAGCAACTGTGAAGCAGGGGTGGCAGCATCATGTTGTGGGGGTGCTTTGCTGCAGGAAGGACTGGTGCACTTCACAAAATAGATTGCATCATGAGGGAGGAAAATTATGTGGATATATTGAAGCAACATGTCAAGACATCAGTCAGGAAGTTAAAGCTTGGTTGCAAATGGGTCTTCCAAATGGACAATGACCCCAAGCATACACCCAAAGATGTGGCAAAATGGCCATCACAAAAGCCTGACCTAAAAAAAAAAACATGTGTGAGCAAGGAGGCCTACAAACCTGACTCAGTTACACCAGCTCTGTCAGGAGGAATGGACCAAAATTCACCCAACTTATTCTGGGAAGCTTGTGGAAGGCTACCCGAAACGTTTGACCCAAGTTAAACAACTTAAAGACAATGCAATCCAATACTAATTGAGTGTATGTAAACTCCTGACCCACTGGGAATGTGATGAAATAAAAGCTGAAAGAAATAACTATTATTCCGACACTTCACATTCTTAATGAAGTGGTGATCCTAACTGACCCAAGACAGGGAATTTTTACTAAGATTAAAATGTCCGGAATTGTGAAAAACTTAGTTTAAATGTATTTGGCTAAGGTGTATGTACACTTCCAACTTCAACTGTATGTTGTAGGATTTCTAGGTCTAAAACAAGATGACAAAAAACAATTGAAAGTGAGACATACATGACAAGTCTATGGCTGAGATTTAATTAATAGGATAACCATCTAAAATTGTAAAAAACGCTTATGTTTTGTATAAAAAAAAACAACAACATTGGACATATCCTTTATACAGTTTCCCATTTCTACATCAGTAACTGTCAGTTTGGTTCTTCAGAAAGGCTTATGGTTTGAAATGTGTCAGTAAAATTTGACTAATTTGAATATCGAGTGCCGTTAACATGTCGCTGTAGGTGACTTCAACGCTGACTGAGAAAGCTAACTAGATTTGTGTACTAAGGGTATTGTGCCGATGTTTGCAAATTGACCATTACTAAGCCCGAAGAGATTTTATTTTCAAATAAGAATTTAAAACTAAATTTGATGAATTCCAGATTCAGTATTTTTACTTTTTCCCCCTTCACCAAAAAGTAAAGTCCTAAAAAAAAGAGACAAAAAAAGTTGCCAACCCCTCAGAATAGGATAAAAGGTGTTATGAACTGGGTGGTTTGAGCTCTGAATGCTGATGGTACATCAGCCCGTACACATAAAAATAAAAAATGCTGGTAACCAGTTGACAATAGCAATAACGCCCCTCGGGGGTTTGTGGTATATGGCCGCGTTGCATCGTGCCTATGAACAGTCGTAAGCCATGGTAGATTGGCCATATACCACACCTGCTCGGGCTTTATTGCTTAGAGCGCTAGCGTAGCGTTATAGCGGCATAGGCTAAATATCTAAAGAATCCATGGGCCTACGTGTTACTCTCTGGACATCAATAGGACAACCATGGTAACAGTAACAATGTTAATAACTGGTGATGTCATATAGAATGATCCAAGTGAGATCAAAAGTGGCCTAAAGGCAACAGTAACCAAATGACTGTCGTCAGTCAGTCAAGGTCAAACTGGTGATAAACAACGCTTTAAAACAAACAGCAGGACGGAAAAGGCAACAAACAGTAATCTGTTGTCATGGGAATGAGCGAGTTATCAGGGAGAATAGCTTAGCTTGGGTAGAGACAACTAAAGAACCATTTTGTTCTAATTCAGTCGGTTCACCAATAAACATTACTTCAACTCCATAATGGCTCAACCCATGACAGTTTCCATACAGTACATAAAAGTCACTTGACACCATCACTAAGTGGATGGAATAATCTTCAGTGACCCTTGTATAGGAGAGTACGGACCTAAAACTGTCAAAGACAGGTCATTGATAAGCAATTTGCGAGCACACACACACACACACCTGGCCTAAGGAAAGTACAGTTGGGTTAGAACAGGTATCTTTGATTAACCCCTCCCAACTTAAAAAAATAAAAAAAAATCATGACTTTAATATCCAACTCATTCAATATCTAGACAAAGCAACAAACACTTCCATCTCCACTAACTTCAAACCCAATCTTTGGTCAGTAGGAGGTCCTAAATGGTCAGTAGGAGGTCCTAAATGGTCAGTAGGAGGTCCTAAATGGTCAGTAGGAGGTCCTGTTGAAATCTCCATTTGGATTTCTTGCTTTTTTTGAATGGTTCAACTTCCATAATTGACAGCGTCCATAGGTGTAACCAGTAGGAGTGAACTACATTGTGCTGTTTTGCATGTGGCAGGTCACCAGCACTAGAAAGTGGCTTCCCTCAGGCCAACCATAGCACTGAACACAACACACTCACTGTGCAGTCCCATAGGAAATCAATTCACATCAATTAAATTAAATAAAAAATGGAAAAAAAGAGAATAAACTGCTTCATCGATAAGCCGAGGAGGAGGGCGGTGGAGTGCAGCTGTGATGGTGGGCTGTATGATCCACCTATGGCTTAGTCTCTCCCTCCTTTACTCCAGCTTCTCCTCGGGAATGTTGTCCAGGTCTAGGTCAGGTGAGACCACACAGCACAGACACAGCTTCTGGGTGTTCAGGGAGATCCTGTCTGAGTAAAGGAAATACAACCAGGAAGGTGTCAAAACCAAGCACAGCTTCCCCAGAGCTACAAAGTGTTACAACTTTTATAGTGCCCCCCAACTACGGCACAGTAGCTCTACATTTGGTTATATTACGCTAATATTACGCTAATTCAAAAAGGTAAGTATGATATGAAACATTTCTTTCCACCACATATATGCTGGCTTTAAACAAATTTAACCTATTATTCCCCTTAAATATGAAATCTTTCCTCTTGAAGCACGCTAGCTCTAATCAATATAATTCAACCTGAAACATTTGTAAAGGAGAGAAAAAAATCCACTCAAACTATCTCTTGGTATTGTTTTCATTAGTCCACTGTTGATACAGTCCCACCATGTTTTACAGGTCAGCAGTCCAGTTTTAGACATTGGACTTTCAATAAGAAAAGTGTCACGTGATCATGTGACGCTGGAGGGGCTATAGGAGGGGTACAGAATCGCTAGAGGTCTCACCGAGCATCCTGCCCAGGAAGGCAGGTCTGGAGGAGGGGGGCAGGTGGATACAGATGTAGTAGACTGGCGCTCCAGAAAGAGCCACCCCGATACCCACCAGAGAGTTGATGGTATCACTGTAGAGAGGTACTACCACCAGGAACACACTACATAGACAGTACACTATGGGGAAGAAGAGGGAGAGCTGGAGAGAGAGGGAGAGAGAGAAAACATGCTCACAAAAGAGATGGAGGGGAAATCTACACTTATACATTTTGTTGTTTAAGCAAGTCAGTTAAGAACTAATTTTTATTTTATAACGACGGCCTACCCTGGCCAAACCCTAACGCGGACGACACTGGGCCAATTGTGCGCCGCCCTATGAGACTCCCAATCACGGCTGGTTGTGATACAGTCTAGAATCGAACCAGGGTCTCTAGAACTGAAATGCAGTGCCTTAGACCACTGCGCCACTCAGGAGCCATCATGCTCCCACAAATTCACCAAAGCAGTTGATAAAATTAACTGAAATGGTCATTTTAAGGATTTGAGCCATATCCTGTCCTAATAAATAACATAGTTAAAATATAATACAACTTAATCGTCCATCCAGAAGGAACATTTTGCTTTCACCTTACAAGAAGTATTAAAACCTTACCTTGACGGGCCGGTGCATGTCCGGAGCTTTGACCCGGAGGTAGATCTGGCTGGCGATGGAGAGACCAATGAACAGCCAGTAGTTAAAGCTGAAGTAGTTGATGAGCTGGAACACGTCCTTCACACACAGGTAGATCAGAGACATGCCACCCTACAGGACACACACAGGAAACACGTCACCGATCTGATCCTAGATCAGAGACATGCCGCCCTGCAAGACACGTCACCGATCTGATCCTAGATCAGAGACATGCCGCCCTGCAGGACACACGTCACCGATCTGATCCTAGATCAGAGACATGCCGCCCTGCAGGACACACGTCACCGATCTGATCCTAGATCAGAGACATGCCGCCCTGCAGGACACACGTCACCGATCTGATCCTAGATCAGAGACATGCCGCCCTGCAGGACACACGTCACCGATCTGATCCTAGATCAGAGACATGCCGCCCTGCAAGACACGTCACCGATCTGATCCTAGATCAGAGACATGCCGCCCTGCAGGACACACGTCACCGATCTGATCCTAGATCAGAGACATGCCGCCCTGCAAGACACGTCACCGATCTGATCCTAGATCAGAGACATGCCGCCCTGCAGGACACACGTCACCGATCTGATCCTAGATCAGAGACATGCCGCCCTGCAGGACACACGTCACCGATCTGATCCTAGATCAGAGACATGCCGCCCTGCAGGACACACGTCACCGATCTGATCCTAGATCAGAGACATGCCGCCCTGCAGGACACACGTCACTGATCTGATCCTAGATCAGAAACATGCCGCCCTGCAGGACACACGTCACTGATCTGATCCTAGATCAGAAACATGCCGCCCTGCAGGACACACGTCACTGATCTGATCCTAGATCAGAAACATGCCGCCCTGCAGGACACACGTCACCGATCTGATCCTAGATCAGAGACGTGCCGCCCTGCAAGACACACGTCACCGATCTGATCCTAGATCAGAAACATGCCGCCCTGCAGGACAAACACAGGACACACGTCACCGATCTGATCCTAGATCAGAGACGTGCCGCCCTGCAGGACACACGTCACCGATCTGATCCTAGATCAGAGACGTGCCGCCCTGCAAGACACACGTCACCGATCTGATCCTAGATCAGAAACATGCCGCCCTGCAGGACAAACACAGGACACACGTCACCGATCTGATCCTAGATCAGAGACATGCCGCCCTGCAGGACACACGTCACCAATCTGATCCTAGATCAGAGACGTGCCGCCCTGCAGGACACACATTGGCCATGGACTTTGCAGGGAGGAGCCGTGTTTGATTATGTGTAGTCACGGAGCCGTAGCTCCCGGGTCCATACATGTTCAGACTAGCAGGATAGAACCAGAACCTGAACCTGAGATCTACACGAGAGAAGTATTAGAAAACTACATGAAACATCACACTACCCATCCATCAACGTGTGACGTGACTGATTTAAGGCATCATTCACTTACGTTGAAGAGCAGTGCTGGGATGGGAGTGTAGCGCTTGACGTGGATCATGCAAAGGACGTTGGGTAAATGACCCTCCCTGGAGCCCACGAAGAACAGCCTGGAGGCAGCGATGATGGAGGAGTTGAGTCCTCCGTAACAGGAGATGGCCACTGACAGGGGGATCAGCCACCGAGCCCAGCCCAGCATCTCATCAGCAAACGTCTGAAGAGAAAGACCACAGCATCGGTTCTCGTCTGGGGTTTGTATACAACAACCAGAGTCCATTTCAATTCAGTCCATTCATTGTCTTTCCATGGAGAAAATAGGAAAAGGGATTTTTCAGTTTACTTCCTGAATGGCAATGGAATTGACCCCATCTTTGCTAGCTACTGTCAACGCTCCTGAAAAGGTCCCTTACTCAGGGCCTTCTGTAATTACATGAGCATCATTGTCCTGTGTTCAAGCCAACCTCATCAACTAGATTACTTCCTGAACCTGGTTATCATCTCATCTAGCCCCACTAGGGAGTTGTGCATCTGGTACAGACAGAGCCTCAGAGGAACCAGAGAACACAACAGCTGGTCAATTAGCTACACTGAACAGATGCTGTCAAGACCTACCTCGTGACCTGCATATGGTTTAACCATTGTGTGTGCGTGTGTACATCTACAAGCAGTCCTTTGAAGTGAGAAAACTTTTATAATTCTTGATCATGATTGACTTTACATGGCAGTTGCCAACTCATCCATAACCTTAAACTCACCACAGCCACAGCCTCACTGGCCAGCACGGTTTCAGCATTCATCACAGTGTAGTAGGCAACGTTAGTCAGGATGTAGATCACCGTGACGATGGGCATTGAGATCCCTATGGCCAACGGGAGGTTCCTGGAAGGAATCGATAAAGAAATTGAACCCTATATATAAAACACAACAAGGACAAACTTTGTGGGGAGAGAAACCTTGAGAGGAACCAGACGGGCAGGGCAGGGCTTATGCTCCTTGTCTATATTCCACCACCACAGTCAGACAAAATCAGTCAAGGAATGACAAGGTTTTGCAGTGCAGGGATGGTGGAGCCAACAACTTGGGCCATTTTCCATTGTGTATTTTAAAAAAAAATTTTAAACATCATGGGAAGGGGGGGGGGGGGGGGGTGGACTGCCTCACCTCTCCGGGTTCTTAATCTCCTCGGTGATAAAGTTGAGTGTGTCCCAGCCGGAATAGGAGTAGAGAGCAGCGTACAGAGCCAGGGCCATGTCCCCAGGGTTCACTTTAGAACCCTTAAACGAATCCTCAAAGTTCTGTGTCTGGCCTGAGGTATGCAGAGGAGAGGGGGTAATAGTGAATTATAGTCATTCATTGGGTATACTGTTGTGTGTGTGTGTGTGTGTGTGTGTGTGTATATATATAGAATCCTGATCGGCTGGAATGGGCTTTTAACCAGTGCCTATTCCACAAGTTTCCACCAATCTATAACGTTAAAATGCCTATTTACTCTGTTCCATCTGACTGTACAATCCACTGTCTCATCAGCCCAGGTAGGGAAGATCTTCACTATAAAAAACCCTCCAGACATTCTCTTTATTTTAGACTAACATTTAGTTTAACAGCGGAGATTGTATAAACCTTACTGTCTGTATCTCCAACATTGTTTCAATATTCAAATTCGATCACCAACTGTCCCATAGTAATGAATGTGTCGGGGGCGGTACGAGAGAGAGAGAGGCAGGCACCATTTCTCAACCAGTCGAAATCATGAATCAGCATCATTTTATGGATATATACAAAGGAATGTCAATTGAAAAAAAGGTCAAACAAAATGAAGTGCAGCTGGTTCGGCAGTCTTTCCAGCGTCAGATTGAAGTTAAGAGTTAGCTGTGTTGTTGGCTAGCTCCTCTGAACAACAGTGTCCTGACGAGAGAGCACATTTTACATGTCAGACGAAATCTCGCCTCATTAGCTCATTGTTATGTATCCAGATAAAATGTCACTAGAAAACAGCGTAAACAAAATGCAGCTACTGTTATTCTGTCTGCACTGTTTGACGTGAATAAGTTAGCCATAGTTGGCTAGTTAGCAAGAGATAAGAATGTTGCCATGGAACATATGGGACGAACAACTGGGTCGCGGCCAGAGATACAGAACAAAAAGACAACTGGCAACCGAACCAATAGAACGAAAGACCATCTGGCTTGGTTAGCAACCCTAGATGTGTCGGGACTATGTCTTATGGGAGGATGAAATAGAATTAATAAATTCATCATTATTTGAATATAATGGTAACCTGTTGTATGAAAACGGTAATGCCCTTAAAGCCGGTGTTTGGAGGATAGCGGCACGGTTCGCCAGCCCTGCACTTCACCTTGGGCCTAACAACACCCGTGACAATTAGGGATGCACAATATATCAGTGAACTTATCGGAATCGGCCAATATTAGCTAAAAATGCCAACATCAGCATCGGCCCGATGTCTAGTTTAACGGCGATGTGCAAAACAGGTGTCAAAGCTGACGTGCCACCTATATAACGTAGGTAGATGAGGTGCCACACCTATATAACGTAGGTAGATGAGGTGCCACACCTATATAACGTAGGTAGATGAGGTGCCACACCTATATAACGTAGGTAGATGAGGTGCCACACCTATATAACGTAGGTAGATGAGGTGCCACACCTATATAACGTAGGTAGATGAGGTGCCACACCTATATAACGTAGGTAGATGAGGTGCCACACCTATATAACGTAGGTAGATGAGGTGCCACACCTATATAACGTAGGTAGATGAGGTGCCACACCTATATAACGTAGGTAGATGAGGTGCCACACCTATATAACGTAGGTAGATGAGGTGCCACACCTATATAACGTAGGTAGATGAGGTACCACACCTATATAACGTAGGTAGATGAGGTACCACACCTATATAACGTAGGTAGATGAGGTACCACACCTATATAATGTAGGTAGATGACCTACATACCTATATAACGTAGGTAGATGACCTACATACCTATATAATGTAGGTAGATGACCTACATACCTATATAACGTAGGTAAATGAGGTGCATACCTATATAACGTAGGTAGATGATGTAATGACGCCACGAAAATTATAGCTCTACACGTGCAACTCGGAATCGGCCAATATTAGCTAAAAATGCCAACATCAGCATCGGCCCGATGTCTAGTTTAACGGCGATGTGCAAAACAGGTGTCAAAGCTGACGTGCCACCTATATAACGTAGGTAGATGACGTGCCACCTATATAACGTAGGTAGATGACGTGCCACACCTATATAACGTAGGTAGATGACGTGCCACACCTATATAACGTAGGTAGATGAGGTGCCACACCTATATAACGTAGGTAGATGAGGTGCCACACCTATATAACGTAGGTAGATGAGGTGCCACACCTATATAACGTAGGTAGATGAGGTGCCACACCTATATAACGTAGGTAGATGAGGTGCCACACCTATATAACGTAGGTAGATGAGGTACCACACCTATATAACGTAGGTAGATGATGTAATGACGCCACGAAAATTATAGCTCTACACGTGCAACTCAGCATTCCTAACCTAGCCCACAATATCTGCTGTGTGGATGGAGCAGTCAACAAGTCCAGCAGTCATTTGAAAGAGTAAGAACATTTTTGGTCAGTGTGGTGTGTAAACCTTTATTTAACTAGGCAGGTCAGTTAAGAACAAATTCTTATTTACAGCCTATCCCGGCCAAACCCGGACGACACTGGGCCAATTGTGCCTTGCCCTAATGGGACTCCCAATAACGGCCGGATGTGATACAGCCTGGATTCAAACCTTGCACTGAGATGCAGTGCCTTAGACCGCTGTGTCCGTGTTAACTATTTAACTGTACTAAAATGTTTTAAAGGCTGCAAGAAATGTTAAATATCGGTTATTTATTGAAAGTTCCCAGAATTTTGCAACTCTTGTTATCGGTATCATTTTTTTTTGGCAAGGAAAATATCGGATATCGTATCGGCCAAAAATGTCATATCGGTGCATCACTAGTGACAATATATCCGCCAAACACCGGCATTATCACTTAAATAGAATTGGGCTATATAGCCTAGCTATTTTCCAGTGGTACTATTCTCTTTACTTTACTCTTTACCATATAACCGATTAGACATATGGCACACCCACACCCATATAACCGATTAGCAATATGGCACACCCACACCCATATAACCGGTTAGCAATATGGCACAACCCATATAACCGATTAGCAATATGGCACAACCCATATAACCGATTAGCAATATGGCACAACCCATATAGCCGATTAGCAAGTAAAGCTCCATCTTGACAATGCATCAGGACATTATCATGGTTACATTGGTGCATCCCCAGGGAACATACCTTGTCCCAGCTTGACCATCCCAGCGATGATGATGACGATGAGAGCCAGGACCTTAGCTACTGTAGAGACCACCTGGAGGATGGCCCCCCATTTCACCTTCATACAGTTCACACACGTCAGGAGACCTAGGAGGAGGAGAGATCAGTGTGTGTTTGACAGCAGAGTCCTCCGGTATAGAAAAGACCTGAAATTGACCTTGGAAATCCTGGTTAAAAATCAGTTAGCCATGAGTACAACAACTTGCTGACTCACCAAGCTAGTGGAACTAGAAATGGATAGAGATTCAGACCTGATAAAGCCGGCCTAGATAGTGGAACTAGAAATGGATAGAGATTCAGACCTGATAAAGCCGGCCTAGATAGTGGAACTAGAAATGCTTCCAATAAAGCAGAGTACAAGTCTGATAAGGCTAATGGCTTAGGAATGATTCCAGATAGAGTGTCTGATAAACCCATCTCTATCCACCACTACAGAGAGAGTTGATAACATTACAGTCCAGGAGGACAGGCTGCTCTCCATCATGTAAAGTCATCTGCATCAAATAACAGCAGGACAGTGTGCACCTGCAGGCAGAGAGAGTGATTTGACTCCATTTCCTGTCCACCGGTATGTACCCTGGTCCCAGAGGAGAGGTGTATGGGTCTGCATGGTCATGCCAGAAAGAAAAATAAGCCTGAAGCCTCTTACTGTATTTAAGTTTTGAATAGCCATCCTTATTTTGTTGGTCTAGGGTTTCTCAAACTTCATTGTTTCCCACTAAAATCAGGGACTGATTTAGACCTGGGACACCAGGTGTGGGTAATTAATTATCATCAGGTAGACCAGAAAACCAGCAGGCTCCGGACCCCGTAGGGTCAGAGTTGAATACCCCCGTGGTATGATGATAGCTGCATGCCTGCACACACGAAGCAGGAATGTGGCCTTGGCCACACCACATCCAAGGTTTATGGAAGGATAGTGTAAAGAGAACATTTGCAAATTTGATGTGAAGAGAGGCTGTTCTTACGACACGTATTTTACTCATGTTAAGACGGCTTACAGCACAGGAGGTTGGTGGTACCTTAATTGGGGAGGACGGTCTGGTGGTAATAGGTAGAATGGTATGAAATACGTTATGGTTTCCATGGTGTTTGATACCATTCCATCCGTTCTCCCCTCAGCAGCCTCCTGTGGCCTACAGTGTACTATGATCAAGAGATTACCGGTTGTGTGTGAATAGTTACATCGAAAATGAATCAAGGGTTTGAACAAGGACCTAATGTCGCTGGTCAGCGTTGTTATGCTTCAGGGAGAATTTCTACAGTGGTTTCACACGACAACCAAATGCGTCCATGACAAGACAATCCTGCTGTTGTTATGGCCTGTGGCATTTATGTACCAAGATTCTTTGACATATAGGGTACTGTTATACCCAGGCCTTCTCTGAAACCTGTCACCAATGCCTAGCATATACCATTACAATATACACTCAAAATCACCAAAACTAAATCTAACCTTTAGTATAGCAACTATATTTCCTTAAAACGCCAAGGATAAATACATAAAAGTAGGTTTTCCGTTCACTATAATAGGATGTCAGGTTGCCTCAGCATAGACCTCAGCCTCTTACACTAACCAGAGAATCACGTCTCTTTTACTCACACATCATTGATGAAGGAAGGAACGCGTTTGAATGGGAATGTCTCCCCGGTGCCCATAGAGAGAAAGAGAACTGACAATATGTCCGAATTCCTGAGGGGATTCAACTAAACGCCAGGCTGCTTTAGTTTGTTCTGTTCCATCTGTCTGACTCAACAGAATACCTTCTCTGGGCTTTCTCCATGTTTGTCAGACAAACTCATATCGTGCCTTGAGGGGCTCCAACTGAACACAAACACATTTATATCCCCCCTTTCAACCATAGAGATGACGCAGGATATGAAAGCAACTACTAAGTAAACACACAGGTGCACTTCACAGGGGCACCTGCAAGGCATGTAAGCCTTAGGAGGACAGACATCAAAATAAACAGAGTAGTGATATCAAACTTCTGGGGTTGAGTTCAGTAGCACGAAGTAGAAAAACATTTTGCAACAGAGAACGTAAATCTGTGTTCTTATTGGACAAGTTCAGGTAGTATCTCCGTATTTCAAAACAGGCAGAGGGAAGAAAAGTAGTGAGCTCAGCTCATCTTACCGATGATGGCTGCTGCTATGAGTCTCACGGCATCGTAGGGGGCTGTGCAGGTGGGGTAGAAGGGCTGCACCAGGTAGTTAGAGAAGGTGAGGGCTATGACAGCCTGGCAGGCTGGCTCCACGATCATCAGGGACGTCCACAGCCTGGTAATTAAAAACAAGAACTAATTCAAATTGGAGCATAAACTAAAATAAAGGATTTGTATAGAACTTATAGTTGCTCAAATCACTTTCCATGTAATAGATTATCTCAACGAGAGAAACCTATATAAAAAAGTGGAATAAGGGGGAACCTGACCTAATAAAAGCCAGAAAGCCTCCAAAGGACTCCAGGATATATGCGTAACTGGCCCCAGACTTGTGGATGGTGGTTCCCAGCTCGGCGTAGCACAGAGCCCCGAACACGGAGAAGACCCCGCCGATGGCCCACACCACCAGGGACAGGCCGAAGGAGCCTGTGTAGAGGAGAACCCCTTTGGGAGACACGAAGATGCCCGAGCCGATCATGTTGCCCACGATAAGGCAGACCCCGTGGAGCAGGGAGATCTCCTGCTTCAAACGCATGGAGCCAGTCGACAAGGTGTCGGCGTCTTTCTTAATCCCCATGGTGACGGTTCGGGTTGGATGGAGGCAGGGCTGGAGACAGGGACAAGGACAGAGGGAGCAGCACGTCACCAAGCAAGGCCACGATGTCTATCGCTCTCAACGGATGGTCATCATGTTGTCTTTAAAATCAGCTGGACACAACAAGGCTGTAGGGAAATTAAGACAGTAAAATGTTAGCGCAGGAGGCAAGACAATATAACATGCAATGCGAAACTGTTAGGCTTTGTATTAAGTAAACTGCAGCATTTGAGGGAGACACTGGAATACCTAGCTAAACCTATGTAGGTGATAACTATTTCATTTAACTAGGCAAGTCAGCTAACAACAAATTCTTATTTACAATGACGGCCTACAAAAAGGCCTCCTGGGGACGGGGATTCAAAAACATACATCACGACAAGAGAGACAACGCTACATAAAGAGAGACCTAAGACAACAACATGGTAGCAACACAAAACATGTTACAAACATTGGGCACAGACAACAGCACAAAGGCAAGAAGGTAGAGACAACCATACATCACACAAAGCAGCCTCAACTGTCAGTAAGAGTGTTTGTTGCAGCTCGTTCCAGTCGCTAGCTGCAGCGAACTGAAAAGAGGAGCGACCCAGGGATGTGTGTGCTTTGGGGACCTTTAACAGAATGTGACTGGCAGAACGGGTGTTGTATGTGGAGGATGAGGGCTGCTGTAGATATCGCAGATAACTAGGGTTGCATATTTTGGGGGAATATTCAGAGGTGGAAACTTTGTGGGAATTAACGGAAATATATGCAAATTAATACAATTTAAAATGTAGATGTTTTTTGCATTGGATTTAAACTCAGCAAAAAAAAAACATCCCTTTTTCAGGACCCTGTCTTTCAAAGACAACTCGTAAAAATCCAAATAACTTCACAGATCTTCATTGTAAAGGGTTTAAACACTGTTTCCCATGCGTGTTCAATGAACCATAATTAATGAACATGCACCTGTGGAACGGTCGTTAGGACAATAACAGTGTACAGTAGGCAATTAAGGTCAGTTATGAAAACTTAGGACACCAAAGAGGCCTTTCTACTGACTCTGAAAAATACTCAAAGAAAGATACCCAAGGTCCCTGTTCATCTGCGTGAACGTGCCTTAGGCATGCTGCAAGGAGGCATGAGGACTGCAGATGTGGCCAGGGGAATAAATTGCAATGTCTGTACTGTGAGACACCTAAGACAGGACGGACAGCTGATCGTCCTCGCAGTGGCAGACCACGTGTAACACCTGCACAGGATCGATAAATCCGAACATCACACCCATGGGACAGGATGGCAAGAACTTCCCGAGTTACACCAGGAACGCACAATCCCTCCATCAGTGCTCACTCTCAGCCTATTGCTGACAGAGGCTGGACTGATGGCTTGTAGGCGTGTTGTAAGGCAGGTCCTCACCAGACATCACCGGCAACAACGTCACCTATGGGAAGAAACCCACTGTCGCAGGACCAGACAGGACTGACAAGTGCTCATCACTGACAAGTCACAGTTTTGTCTCGCCAGCGGTGATGGTCGGATTCGCATTTATCACCAAAGAATTGAGCGTTACACCGAGGCCTGTACTCTGGAGCGGGATCGATTTGGAGGTGGAGGGTCCATCATGGTCTGGGGCGGTGTGTCACAGCATCATCGGACTGAGCTTGTTGTCATTGCAGGCAATCTCAATGCTGTGTGTTACAGGGAAGGCATCCTCCACCCTCATGTTGTACCCTTCCTGCAGGCTCAGCCTGACATGACCCTCCAGCATGACAATGCCACCAGCCATACTGCTCGTTCTGTGCGTGATTTCCTGCAAGACAGGAATGTCAGTGTTCTGCCATGGCCAGCGAAGAGCCCAGATCTCATTCCCATTGAGCACGTCTGGGACCTGTTGGATCGGAGGGTGAGGGCTAGGGCCATTCCCCCCAGAAATGTCTGGGAACTTGCAGGTGCCTTGGTGGAAGAGTGGGGTAACATCTCACAGCAATAACTGGCAAATCTGGTGCAGTCCATGAGGAGGAGATGTACTGGAGTACTTAATGCAGCTGGTGGCCACACCAGATACTGACTGTTAATTTCGATTTTGTTCAGGGACACATTCAATTTATGTTATTCAAATGTCTGTGGAACCTGTTCAGTTTGTCTCAGGTTGTTACACATGTTAAATTTGATGAAAATAAACACAGTTGACAGTTGAAAATACATCATTCTCTCTACCATTATTCTGACATTTCACATTCTTAAAATAAAGTGGTGATCCTAACTGACCTAAGACAGGGAATTTTAACTAGGATTAAATGTCAGGAATTTTGAAAAACTGGGTTTAAATATAGTTGGCTAAATTGTATGTTAACTTCCGACTTCAACTGTAAATAGTTAAGCAGTTAGATTAAACATATTTGTAAGAAATGTTTTAAAATGAAACATGTATGGAAACAGGTGACAGCAAAAACAAACTAGCATAACTTGTTAACAAGTTAAGTGATTTAAACCCACTGTGGTAGGATACTATTTACTAGTTAACAAAAAAACATAACGTATGTCATAAAATATATTCACCCCACCCAGTAACTTACCAGAAAGCATGTAGTCCTTGGCTCAGACAGTGTAGTAGTGTGGGCTCAATAGCATCTCATTTAGTGGGTAAGATCTTGTGAATCAGCTGTACATGTGATGGAAGAATGCACTGTGCATGCAAAGGGTTGCAATTCCATTAAATTGGGGATAGTTTAACCAAAATACACCAAAAGATCTAGAATTGGCTTGTGTGTATCCCACAAAAAAAAAGTTAATATTTGCTCAAATTCATCAAAAAAGTTTTGGGGTTTAAACTTCCCATGGAAAATGTCCGACCCTTTGCAACTCTACAGATAACATGTATGAAGTCTACAGTCGGTCTGCACCACAAGCAGCAGCAGAGGAGGAGTTCAATCATTATGCATTTCTGGGTCTTTGTGTGTATTATGGATCCCCATTAGCCAAGGTAGCGGCTACTTTTCCTGGGGTCCAGCAAAATGAAGGCAGTTATACAATTTAAGATATTACAATACGTTCACAACACATTAAGTGTGTGACCTCAGGACTCTACTACAACAAAATCCATGTATGTGTGTGTATAGTGCGTATTATATTGTGTTTGTATGCATCTGTCTGTGCCTGTTTGTGTTGTGTCACAGTCCCTGCTGTACGGTGCATATTTAACCTAATTCTACTGCTTGCATGAGCTACTTGATATGGAATAGAGTTGCATGTAGTCATGACTACGTAGTACTGTGCTCCTCCCGTAGTCTGTTCTGGACCTGGGGACTATGAAGAGATCTCTGGTGGCAGGTGTTGTGGGGCGGGGCATGAATGCGTGTCTGAGCGATGTGCCAATAGTTCAAAAACAGACTAACTCTGTGCATTCAACATGTCAATACCTCTCACAAATACAACTAGTGATGAAGTCAATCTCTCCTCCACTTTGAGCCTGGAGAGATTGACATGCATATTATTTGTGTTCTGCCCTTTTGAGGCAACTGCAATTTTCCTAAGTCTCTCTTTGTGGCACCTGACCACATGACTGAACTGTAGTCCAGGTGTGACAAAACTAGGGCCTGTAGGACCTGCCTTGTTGATAGTGTTGTTAAGAAGGTAGAAACTAGGGCCTGTAGGACCTGCCTTGTTGATAGTGTTGTTAAGAAGGTAGAAACTAGGGCCTGTAGGACCTGCCTTGTTGATAGTGTTGTTAAGAAGGCAGAGTAACGCTTTATTATGGACAGACTTGTCCACAACTTAGCTACTTTTGTATCAATAGGATTTTGACCATGACCGTTTACAATCCAGGGTTACTCCAAGTAGTTTAGTCATCTCAACTTGCTCAATTTCCACATTATTTATTACAAGGATTTAGTTGAGGTTTAGGGTTTAATGAATTGTCCCAAATACAATGCTTTTAGTTTTTGAAATATTTAGGACGAATGTATTCCTTGCCACCCATTCTGAAACTAACTGCAGCTCTTAAGTGTTGCAGTCATTTCACTCGCTGTAGTAGCTGACGTGTAATGTGGTGTTGTGTCAACCGCATACATAGACACACTGGTTTTACTCTAGGCCAGTGGCATGTCATTAGTAAAGATTGAAAAAAGTAAGGGGCCTAGACAGCTGCCCTGGGGAATTCCTGATTCAACCTGGATTATGTTGGAGAGGCTTCCATTAAAGAACACCCTCTGTGTTCTGTTAGACAGGTAACTATTTATCCACAATATAAAGCCATAACAAGTTTTTCCAGCAGCAGACTATGATCAATAATGTCAAACGCCGCACTGGAGTCCAACAAAACAGCCCCCATACACAATCTTTTTCATAAATTTCACCCGGGGGGCCTGTAGGACCTGCCAATCAGTCAATTGTGTAAGTGCTGTGCTTGTTGAATGTCCTTCCCTATAAATGTGCTGAAGGTCTGTGGTCAATTTGTTTACTATAAAATAGCATTGTATCTGGTCAAACACCATTTTTCCCCAAAGTCTACTAAGGGTTGGTAACATGCTGATTGGTCGGCTATTTGAGCCAGTAAAGGGGCTTTACTATTCTTAGGTAGGGGAATAAGGTTTGCTTCCCTCCAGGCCCGAGGCACACACTTTCTAGTAGGCTTAAAATTGAAGATATGGCAAATAGGAGTGGTAACATCGTCTGCTATTATCCTCAGTAACTTTCCATCCAAGTTGTCAGACCCCAGTGGCTTGATTGTCCTTCATAATTTAGTCACATATACTTGGATGTGTAGTGTCAGCGTTTGTTGCTGGCATGTCATGCCCAAGTTCACTAATCTTGCCAATTAAAAAAATAATTAAAAGTAGTTGTCAATATCAGTGGGTTTTGTGGTGAACAAGCCATCAGTCAATGGAGTTTTCCTTTTTCCCCAAAATGTCATTTACGGTGCATCAAAGCGTTTGAATATAATTTCTCTTCGTTTCAGTGTAATTTCTTATTTTTAAGTCAGTTTAGTCACATGACTTCTCAATTTGCAGTACTTTTTCCCCAACGGTCTTGCAGCCAGACCTTTAGCCTCATCCCTCTCAACAATAACATTTTTCAATTCCTCTTCAATCCGCAGGGATTGAACAGTTTTTACAGTTATTTTCTTAATGGGTTCGTGCTTATTAGTAACTCGGATAAGCAATCTCATAAACTGCGTCAAGTGCAGCGCCTGGTTGCTTCTCATTACATACTAACAAATATTCTTTGCATCAACATGGGAATCACTACTAAATGTATTGTATGACCTCTTATGCACTATATTAGGCACAGCCTGTCCTCTTATGCACTATATTAGGCCCAGCCTGTCCTCTTATGCACTATATTAGGCCCAGCCTTTGGAACTTTGGTTTTCCTACATATGGCTACAAAACCAAGTTAATTTCTGAAGCAAGAGTAAAGATGTGTCCAATACAAGATGATTTCATTCCTGTGCTGTTTGTAACTACCCTGGCAGAAGTAGGTTGACTGAACCTGAACCAGGATGCAGGCACTACTTAGTTTGAAGCTCTTGAGTGAGCAGCCTGATGAAAGTCAGTCAATATTTAAAATCACCCAGAAAATATACCTCTGTTGATATCACATACGTTATCAAGCATGTCACATGTTATCCAGATACTGACTGTTAGCACCTGGTGGTCTATAGCAGCTTCCCACCAGAATGGGCTTTCAGGTGAGGCAGATGAACCTGTAGCCATATTAACTTCAACAGTATTTAACATTAGATCCTCAAAGCTTTATAGGAATGTGGTTCTGAATATAAAAAAAGACCAGATCAGCTTTGGCATATCGCTCTTTTCTTTAGACCTTAGAACCAGCAGTTACAGTAGAGTAGTGCTGGTGAACGTTACAGCACGGTCTGTTTTCCCACTAACAGGCATTGTGCCTGGCTAGTGGAACTAAGTAGTGGGTGCCTTAGCAAAAGCCTTGTTCTGCATTCTAGTGGAACAAAGTAGTGGGTGTCTTAGCAAAAGCCTTGTTCTGCATTCTATTGGAACAAAGTAGTGGGTGTCTTAGCAAAAGCCTTGTTCTGCATTCTATTGGAACAAAGTAGTGGGTGTCTTAGCAAAAGCCTTGTTCTGCATTCTATTGGAACAAAGTAGTGGGTGCCTTAGCAAAAGCCTTGTTCTGCATTCTATTGGAACAAAGTAGTGGGTGCCTCAGCAAAAGCCTTGTTCTGCATTCTAGTGGAACAAAGTAGTGGGTGCCTCAGCAAAAGCCTTGTTCTGCATTCTATTGGAACACTCACCTCACTGATTCTAATCTCTTCTTCTCCGCTCTCTGAAGTGTAAATAAAATGACGTAGAGGAGAGGCCCAGCTCAACTCGCCTGAGATTCAAGTTGCTGTTCTTTACTCGACCTCTGGAGCAAAGAAAGAACAAGGCGTGAATTTTTATTTTAATCTTAGTTCAAATACCTGGTATTGCTATGGGAGGATTTCCCACGGCTGCGTTTGGTTTGTTTACCGACTAGAATATCAACGTGACTGTGGAACATGTTGCATTTCAAGGTAGATAGATGGTTATTAGAATGCAGTAATGACGCACTATAGCGTGAACATGCACCTGCAGGATATAGCCTCATTTGTTTTTTATCCAAGGAAAAATAAATTTGTTCTCGTCGAACTTTCCCTAAATGTCTGGCCTAAAACACTCACAGTTTAGACAAGCTCGATTTCACTGAAAATGTGCTTTGCATTTATCAACCATGTCATCAAGTTAGGACATTCTACACAGCCGAGCAAGGCCTCCAAAACTGCAAGGGGGGGAAACATTTACCTGCTCCAGAACATCGTCGGTCTCCGTTTAGCTCTGTTCTTGAGCAAAGAACAGAGAAGCTTAATTTATTGTAGGACGTCACATGGACTCCTATGGTTGCAGTCTACTCCAGCACAAACAACTATGGGACCAGGCTACCCTTATCAAGGAAATCCCTTATCAAACAAACATAATGGTCATGTTGCGTGTGTGTTTGTAATGCCTCCGTGTGTGTGTGTATATATTTATAATAACTGAGTGTTTAATGCCTTTCTCCATTTGGGTTTGCAATACCACCGTTTGTGTGTCTTTATAATACCTCTGTTTGTAAAGCCTGTGTGTTTAATGCCTCAGGCGTTACGAACACAAACAGCCTCTCAGGAAGATGCTTCCTCTTCTCCTTTACTAGTTCCTCTCTCATCTCCATTAATATGAAATCAGAGGGACGCCAGTCATGCAGACATGCCTATTAGATTCCAACAGCATCTGGTCTGATGGTCTGCCTTTATGCTCTGAAATACACTGCCTTCAATTAAAAAAGTATTCAGAATGCCTGGCAGTACAACATTAGGCTATGGCATGCATATGGGTTCTAGGAATGACTCCTAGCATAGACTACTCACTGATTCAACAAGAATATATATCAGTAGTGCCACAGCACAAGGAAGGCCATGTGGGAATTGCTTTTCCACGCCTGTGTCAACATCAGCTTGTAGCAAGGGATGCAATAGTTTCATTAATCTGGCTTTAATATACAATTAAAACGGGTAAATAAAGCCTAAAACTAGGTCAGAATGTTTAATAAAATGATATTTAAACTTGCTCTACCTGTCGTCTTTGGGCTTTGTCCTTAAAAATCCAGAGGAGAGTAATGTTTACCAGACTTTTGGTTCAGTACCAAAGTCAAGTTAGTCCAATATAAAACTCTCGTCAATAGCTTTTGAACCAACCATGCCATGAAAATTGTATATTCTACACACAATACCCCCATAATGAAGAGGCAACAACAGGTTTATAACCCGACTACACTGCTCGCGTCGCAAAATACATTTAGGAGTCTGTTATTCAATTATTGCGCGTGCCAACGAGCGTCTGTGTTGCCAAAGGCTAAAATAGAAGTCACTCCTATTTCTGACACAGATCACGCTGCAAGTCCTGCCTCTCCCATCTCCTCATTGGTTATACCCACGTGGGTGATTGAAAGACGAACTATTGCCGGTTGTCGTGGTAATACTATGAAAGTTTAGATGCCAATCGCCATATAAGTTAAACGATGAAAAGGCCTGGAAGGAGGAGAGATGACTAGAAATGAGTCGGTTGACCATTTTTATGTGCGGATTAATTGTCGGAGAACCTCGTGCATTTCAGGTAAAATAACAACCTAGTGTTTATATTAGAGGTCGACCGATTAGGATTTTTCAGCGCCGATACCGATTAATGGAGGACCAAAAAAGCCGATACCGATTAATCGTACGATTGTTATTTATTTATAATAACGACAATTACAACAATACTGAATGAACACTTTAACTTAATATCAATTAAATCAATTTCGCCTCAAATAAATAATGATGAAACATGTTCAATTTGGTTTAAATAATGCAAAAACAAAGTGTTGGAGAAGAAAGTAAAAGTGCCATGTAAGAAAGCTAACGTTTCAGTTCCTTGTTCAGAACATATGAAAGCTGGTGGTTCCTTTAAACATGAGTCTTCAATATTCCCAGGTAAGAAGTTTTAGGTTGTAGTTATAGGACTATTTCCCTCTATACCATTTGTATTTCATTAACCTTTGACTATTGGATGTTCTCATAGGCACTTTAGTATTGCCAGTGTAACAGTATAGCTTCCGTCCCTCTCCTCGCTCCTCCCTGGGCTCGAACCAGGAACACAATGACAACAGTCACCCTCGAAGCAGCGTTACCCATGCAGAGCAAGGGAAACAACCACAGGCTCAGAGCGAGTGACGTTTGAAATGCTATTAGCACGCGCTAACTAGCTAGCCATTTCACATCGGTTACACCAACCTAATCTCGGGAGTTGATAGGCTTGAAATCATAAACAGCGCAATGCTTGATGCACAACGAAGAGCTGCTGGCAAAATGCACGAAAGTGCTGTTTGAATTAATGTTTACGCGCCTGCTTCTGCCTACCACCACTCAGTCAGATACTTGTATGCTCAGTTAGATTACATGCAACGCAGGACACGCTAGATAATATCTAGTAATATCAACCATGTGTAGTTAACTAGTGATTATGATTGATTGTTTTTATAAGATAAGTTTAACGCTAGCTAGCAACTTACCTTGGCTTACTGCATTCGCGTAACAGGCAGTCTCCTTGTGGAGTGCACAAGGACTAGTTAACTGTAAGGTTGCAAGATTATATCCCCCGAACTGACCAGGTGAAAATCTGTCGTTCTGCCCCTGAACGAGGCAGTTAACCCACCGTTCCTAGGCCATCATTGAAAATAAGAATGTGTTCTTAACTGACTTGCCTAGTTAAATAAAAAGGTGTAAAAAAATATTAAAATAGAAAAAAAGGCAAAATCGGTGTCCAAAAATACCGATTTCCGATTGTTATGAAAACTTGAAAATCGGCCCTAATTAAAAACGGCCATTCCGATTAATCGAGTTTATATCCCAGGACAAATTAGCTAGCAACAGCAAGCTAACTAGCTAAATTGCCATAAATGTTTAATGCTTTTCGACCTGTCCCCAAATTAATGTCATTGGTTCAGAGTTTGTTTTGATATTTTAACCTGCGTATGGTGTAGGGGGTCAAAACACATATGCACGATGGCACACGCACGCAGCCGGTTTGGGTTCCGTGTTAGAAATTGTTGCCAATTTATTCAAAACACAAAACGTAAATATCACAGTTACAAAACTGCAGACCCTTTACTTTGTTGAAGCACCTTTGGCAGCGAATACAGCCTCGAGTCCTTTTGGGTGTGACGCTACAAGCTTGGCACACCTGTATTTGGGGAGTTTCTCCCCTTCTTCTCTGCAGATCCTCTCAAGCTCTGTCAGGTTGGATGGAGAGCGTCGCCGCACAGCTATTTTCAGGTCTCCAGAGATGTTCGATTGGGTTCAAGTCCAGGCTCTGGCTGGGACACTCAAGGACATTCAGAGACGTGTCCCGAAGCCACTCCTGCATTGTCTTGGCTGTGTGCTTAGGGTCATTGTCCTGTTGGAAGGTGAACCTTCCCCCAGTCTGAGGCCCTGACTGCTTCTCCACGGCGTCTCCAGACTGTCACGTGCTCATTGTGAACCTGCTTTCATCTGTGAAGAGCACAGGGTGCCAGTGGCGAATTTGCCGATCTTGGTGTTCTCTGGCAAATGCCAAACATCCTGCACGTTGTTGGGCTGTAAGCACAACCCCCACCTGTGGATGTCGGGCCCTCATACCACCCTCATGGAGTCTGTTTCTGACCGTTTGAGCAGACACATGCACATTTGTGGCCTGCTGGAGGTCATTTTGCAGGGCTCTGGCAGTGCTCCTCCTGCTCCTCCTTGCACAAAGGCAGAGGTAGCGGTCCTGCTGCTGGGTTGTTGCCCTCCTACGGCCTCCTCCGCATCTCCTGATGTACTGGCCTGTCTCCTGGTAGTGCCTCCATGCTCTGGACACTACGCTGACAGACACAGCAAACCTTCTTGCCACAGCTCGCATTGATGTGCCATCCTGGATGAGTTGCACTACCTGAGCCACTTGTGTGGGTTGTAGACTCCGTCTCATGCTACCACTAGAGTGAAAGCACCGCCAGCATTCAAAAGTGACCAAAACATCAGCCAGGAAGCATAGAAGCTGAGAAGTGGTCTGTGGTCACCACCTGCAGAACCACTCCTTTATTGGGGGTGTCTTGCTAAATGCCTATAATTTCCACCTGTTGTCTATTCCATTTGCACAACAGCATGTGAAATTTATTGTCAATCAGTGTTGCTTCCTAAGTGGACAGTTTGATTTCACAGAAGTGTGATTGACTTGGAATTACATTGTGTTGTTTAAGTGTTCCCTTTATTTTTTTTGAGCAGTGTATTTCTGCAGCCAAATGCATATTCGCACATAAACAATTTCTTAACATTATTAAGGCAGTAGGCTATCAACATTTTAAGCTAACTGTTCTGATCTGTTGCATGGGGAATAACTATTTTTTATGTAACCTAGGCCTGCTGGTTGTATGAATTGTGGATGCATCGTTTCACAACTGTCCCAGAGTCTGTTTGGACCATTTCTTTCTCAACAAGGTAAACTTTCTGGGGGCGGCCCGTCAGAGTCCAGGACCCAGTTGCACAGGGCGGGGTTGAGACCCAGGGCCTCCAGTTTGATGATGGGCTTGGAGAGTACAATGGTGTGGCATGCTGAGCTGTCAGCATTCTTACATTGTTTTTTTTTTTGTACAGATGGGATAAGGCAGTATGCAGTGTAATGGCGATTGCATCATCTGTGGACCTGTTTGGGCAGTATGCAAACTGAAGTGAGTCTAGGGTGACATGATCCTTGACTAGCCTCTCAAAGCTATTCATGATGACAGAAGTGAGTGTTATGGTAATTTAGTTCAGCCTACTTTTGTCTATACAGAATGTTTTTTTATTTATTTAACTAGGCAAGTCAGTTAAGAACAAATTATTATTTACAATGACGGCCTAACCCGGACGACGCTGGGCCAATTGTGCACCGCCCTATGGGACTCCCAATCACGGCTGGATGCGATACACCCGTGTTTTGAACCATCAACTGTAGTGACGCATCTTGCACTGACGCATCAAGCAGTTCCTATTATTCTGTACCAGGGTTTCCTTTATGAAAATGTGGCACTGGACATTAGACTGGCAGCATGTAATTAAAAAAAAAGCATGATTTGGTCACAGAGGATCATTAGCTTCCCCTAGCCTCAAAAAAATAATAATTGTGCATTGCCTAAGGAAAGGCAGCACGTACTGCAAATGCCAAATACAGGAGGACAGAAACTAGCTGTATTCTGTGCTTCCCTACAGACTGCTGCGGAGGCTACTGTAGACCATTGCAAAATTGTGTGTTTTAATCAATTCTTTGGTGACATTAATATTTGGTATAGTTTTAATTAAAAAAAACGTTAAAATGTTTCACAATTTTTTTAATGAAATTCACTGAGGATGGTCCTGCCCTTCCTCCTCTGAGGAGACTTTGCTGATGCATATGGGTCCGGTACATTTCTCCAATGTCAGATAAATTAAATGCTGCCAGTCAAATGTCCAGTGCCACATGTTTATAAAGGAAACCCTGGTACAGAATAATAGGAACTGCTCTGAGATCAGGTTTTCCACAAGGACAACAGGTAGAGTAAGTTTAAAGGTAATGCAATTAAACATTCTGGCTTGTAAAGGAACAGTAACACGATTTTTTGAGGGGGTAGCATTAGTTTCAAGCTGTATATAGGATACCAATTAATTGTGTAGTACAGCATAATCACATGAAGTAATTTTACTTGCTTGAAAGTCAGATATCACTGACCGTATGTTCTGGATAGATAAACTGGGAACACGTGCGCAGGCTACATTCTTTATGAAACAATTCTCCACCACAGTTTGCCTATTTTTTTTTGACAATTTTGGATGTTGGGACCCCCCCCCCCCAATGTCTTAACGCGGTGTGTAACATCCTAAATTGTCCGAAAGTACGAAAACGGTGGTGGAAAATTGTGTTTAATTATTTAAAATTACGCATATTTTCCACACAATTATATTTAGTTAAGGAGGGAAATTGCCTTTGCAGTCTGAATGGAGGATACTTTATGTACGAGCCGGTCCACGGGTGACACGAGTGCATTAGTCGGAAATGCACATCAAGCCTTAGTGGACTAAACTCGCCATGGAGTGGATTTTAGTCCGTCAATCAAGCCATGTGGATGGATCGGAACTATCGGCTGCCTATAAGCAAGACCTACGTTTCAAGGGAAACGAATATACTTTGTTTTTTTGCCCACATCATCGGTCCAAAGTGCAAAACATTTCGCCCACGTCCCTAAAGTACCATACTAGGCAGTCAAACAACAAAACGTGGACAGAGTCGCACAAGCTGGCATGCGTAAAAATTGACAAGCATAACTTAGCCAGCCGTTTTTTGTTTTGTTTGATGCTTTATTTAGCCACACAGACTCCAGTCCGTTGAGCTGAAACTAGCTAAATAATTTGCTGTAAACTGTATTGTTTCGCTAACGTTAGTAGTCACGGCAAAAGTTAGCTAGCTAGTTACAGTAGCTAAAGCTAGCAACGCTATCGTTTTTTCGGCAGCTATCTAAATGTAATAATACTTGCAGCTAGGGAGCTCTCAAAAACGTACAAATGATAAACATTTTCCAGGTAGTTCGAGTAAATACCATAAAGTACCAGATAGTAGCTAGTTAGATGAAACTAACCACGTTTGGACCCTGTCCAACCACGACACATGCTGATGATGCTGAACTGCCGCATGTGCGTGGCAGTTCAACCCAGAAACGTTTCGCTAGCTAGCAAGTTGAGCTAAACAACTGACTAGTCAAACATCTGAAAGTTAATAAAAATGTAGGTAAGAAGCAAAAATCAAATTTTCTCTCAAAATACTTAGATATAAAGCCTTACCTTGAGAACTTCTTTCAATGAGACTGAAACACCATGTGCAAGCTTACTCAATGCTGGATGTTTGATTATCGTTGCTGGCTGACTCTTCGTCATCACTTACTTTTCCCCGCTCCTCCTTCACTTGGAGGAGGAGGTGATTTTATTTGTATTTTATTAATGCGATACCCTGTGATGAAAATAGATGCTTCATCCTCCTCCTATCTAAAGTCAGGTTGAAGTCAGTTGTTGAGTTTAGTTAGGATGAAATGCTTTAACTACACTGAACAAAAATATAAACGCAACATGTAAAGTGTTGGTCCATGTTTCATGAGCTGAAATAAAAGATTTCAGAAATTTTCCATACACACAAAAAGCTTATTTCTCTCAAATTTTGTGCACAAATTTGTTTACATCCCTGTTAGTGAGCATTTCTCCTTTGCCAACATAATCCATCTTACATATGCGGCATAGCAAGAATATCAAGAAGCTGATTAAACTGCATGATCATTACAAAGGTGCACTTTGTGCTGGGGACAATAAAAGGCCACTTTAAAATGTGCAGTTTTGTCACACAACACAAGGCCACAGATGGCTCAAGTTTTGAGGGAGCATGAAATGTTCATGCTTGACTGCAGCAATGTCCACCAGAGCTGTTGCCAGATAATTGTTTGTTAATTTCTCTACCATAAGCCGCCTCTAACATCATTTTAGAGAATTTGGCAGTACGTCCAACCGGCCTCACAACCACAGACACGTGTAGGGCGTTGTGTGGACGAGCAGTTTGCTGATGTCAACGCGAGCAGAATTCCCAGAATTCCCCATATATTCAACCATCTAACAAGGGAACCTTAGCTCATTGATTCCCTTTTCTGTGAGAAGGGGAAACCTGTGTGCCTGTGAACACTCCTGAAAATTGCCATTTCAAAAGTTTAGTTCACAATCTCACTGGGTGATGATGAGGTGTGAGACCAGAGTGTGTGAACTGTGAAGTGCATCTACTTCAGTTCCCCTAAATGAGTGTGTGATGCTCATTCAGACAGTCCTAAAGAGGCACATTATGGTTAATCAGTACCTCTTGGGTTGAACCAGTATCTGGGCAAAGGAGAATATGATGAGCCTTTGCCCAGATACTGGTTCACTCTTGGGTGTGATGTGGCTGGGTCTTTCTTGTTATTTTGTTGATTATTAACTTGAGATAGTAGTGCCATAGCCTCTTTAATGGGAATACCAACACTTTTTCATAAAATACTTTTTTAATATTTGGAAAAGTCACACTAATGTCTTATGTGAAATGAATGTGATCCCATGTGATCACACATGAAATAGAGTGTACCCATTCATTATAACGGTTTATTTGTCTAATAACTCACTCTGGTCGATGGCTGAAATTCGAGCAAAGAAGATCTGGGAACTAGTAATGTAACTACTGCCATCTACTGGTTGGAGAGGGAACATTGTAGAGAGAGCATTCACAGTAAGATTTTTTGCAGATAACTTTTCAGGTTTACATTTTGGATAGGCTATATTTTCAGCCAGCCTTTTATCATGCAAACGTATGAATAAGACGTGTTACTTTTAAGTAAAAGGCCATTTAGTGCTTTACCATTTAAATAAATAATTGTATACAAATGAAATATGCTATGGACTAGAGAGGGTATTTGTCTGCATTGATACATCAATGTTAAGATTTCACTGCAGTCCTATTTGTTACTTTGTGGTCAGGTCACGCACGGAACATTAGCCTTATATATTGTGGTCAAATTATGTTTAATTTTACTTTCAACTTTTATTTCCATTAAGTCGAGCCTATTATTAGCCTGCCTGTCTCCCTGATGCCTTTTCAGCACCATGGACAAGAGCCATTAGGAGCGGTTCAGCTCTGCCAAGCCTTTTTCGCGGGCGTCACCCTAAAAACAACAGAGGGGCAACAGCCACCCGTCTCCTTTAATAGGGGTGACTGAACACTCCAATACAAAGGGACATTAGAGGGAAAAGCGCTTTGGGGATGCGCGTCAAGGGACCACGGTAGCCAATCTGCTTGAGCACGTAGATGCTCGTAATTCACGACCCCCCTTTGCTGTCTCGCGCAGTGTTCTTGCTGACTCAGTGCCTTACAGCAGTGCTCCCTGTTCTCTCCGCGCATCGACCAGAAACTGCGACGCAGGCTCCCTCCAGTAGCCTAGCCCACTTCTTTCACCACCAACGCCGCACAAACTGACAGACATGGCTAAAACAGCAATTGGTAAGCTAACGGTTTACCGTTATTTGGGTCTGTGTTTTTGGGACGGGTTGATAGCCGTGGTGGTTTTGGTGGTTTTGCTTGACTGTGTGTGAGGATGCTGCCTGTGTGAGATAACAGCGGCGACACCTTGGCACAAAAGACTGCCAGGCATTGAATCAGGGGAGCGGTCAAAGTCTGTCGCATGTCAAACAATATTCTTGCTTTCTACTTGTGAGTGGTGCAATCATCTTGCTTTTGTCTTCCTTGAGCCTGAACTGCATGCATTCGTTTTTGTTTTATTCCTATATCAACAGGGTTGGATGATGATTGTGGGCTACACTTTATGATTAAATAGCCTAGCCCAATAATATTGTATTATATATAGATTCAATCTCCAATGTTACAGTGTGCATAAAGCGAATAAATAGCCTAGATTGAAGAAATCCAATGGCACATTAGCGATAGGTTATTCGAACGCGATAGGGAATCCATGGATGGATGTTGGATGCCGCACCTGCCGCTCTAGCCCCCGACACATGCTCATACAGCAACATAATGCAGACAGAGCGACCGCACCCAACATCCCGGTCTCTCATCATGAGCGCAGAGCAGCTCTTCGAGGTTCTAAATTAATCTAACCCGTTACAAATCCTATTATAGAGACTGGACTAGCGTTTATTAGAATGTTATGCTCAATCCATTTGAATGATGAGAGGAAATGTTGAGAATAAATTCATCTTTGTTCGTGCACTTTATATCCATGCTAAAGCTGTCAGGTGAAGAATTACGAATTGCAATGGAAATTAATGGATGGAAGTTGAAATGTGGCATCATATTCCAGCAATATCATGCCTGGTCTTGATATCATTTTTATTGCATGGGCTGGGCTTGATTTGCCCATACAGTATGTGCATCTACTATATTGCTGCGTCAGTCACAATAAATGTTTAAAGACATGTTCGAGTTTAAAGTGTAAAAGCCTATCCAAGATTCGGTAATGCGTAATGGAGCACATTCGTGCGCATTTAGGGCCCTTTTGAGTGAGGCCCGTCTCTATGGTGACGGTCAAGCGTTTACTTTTATTCTGGATGAATATGTCTGTGATGCGCCGGCAGACAGACAGCAATAAATGGAAGTGTGTCAGGTCCTGAAGTCTGTCTGCATCAGCAGCGGGCTTGTTCATCATGACCCGGCCTGGCCGCGTCGCTGTTATGTTTTTATTTATTATTGAGTTGTAGACCTACACAGGGCGAGTGGGGTGGGCCAAACACCCCGGGGTACATCATCGTCAGAGCCGTTGTCAGTGGGTGCAAGGGCAGGTAGGTCGGCAGGCAGGATCAGCTGTGGGTTGGTTGTGTACCAAATAAATAACAATGACTGGAATAGAAATGGACATTAATATGAGAATATGTACAGTCTGAGATCAATGCACTTTTTGCAGGGGGGCAAGCAAACAGACAGACAGGAAGACAGACAGGCAGGAAGACAGATTGACATGCAGGAAGACAGGAAGACAGACAGACAGACATGAAGACAGATAGGCAGGAAGACAGATAGGCAGGAAGACAGATATGCAGGAAGACAGATAGACATGCAGGCAGACTGGAAGACAGATAGGCAGGAAGACAGATTGACAGGAAGACAGATAGGCAGGAAGACAGATTGACATGCAGGCAGACAGGAAGACAGGAAGACAGATAGACAGGAAGACAGATAGGCAGGAAGACAGATATGCAGGAAGACAGATTGACATGCAGGCAGACAGGAAGACAGACAGACAGACAGGAAGACAGATAGGCAGGAAGACAGATAGACATGCAGGCAGACAGGAAGACAGACAGGCAGGAAGACAGATAGACATGCAGACAGACAGGAAGACAGACAGACAGACAGGAAGACAGACAGGCAGGAAGACAGATAGACATGCAGACAGACAGGAAGACAGACAGGCAGATAGACAGATAGACAGAAAGACAGATAGACAGACAGGCAGGCAGGCAGGCAGACAGATAGACAGATAGACAGGAAGACAGACAGGCAGGCAGGCAGACAGGAAGACAGATAGACAGATAGACAGGAAGACAGACAGGCAGGCAGGCAGACAGGAAGACAGATAGACAGATAGACAGGAAGACAGACAGGCAGGCAGGCAGACAGGAAGACAGATAGACAGATAGACAGATAGACAGACAGACAGGCAGGCAGACAGACAGATAGACAGATAGACAGATAGACAGACAGATAGACAGACAGACAGGCAGGCAGGCAGACAGATAGACAGATAGACAGATAGCCTTCTCCCAATTGCATATAGCTGCAGGCCTATTGACCACAAGCCAAAAGTCATGTTCTCGGCTCACTTGGCTTCTGATTTGTCTATTGACATCAAACATGCTTACATTAACATACAGATCCTCAGATCTGTTAACATAACACATCCATTAACATACAGATCCTCAGATCTGTTAACATAACACATCCATTAACATAACAGATCCTCATTCATTTATAATATATATTATAGGAATTTAATACATTTTCTCAGATCCTGATTATTAGGTTGTATGTGTAGGGTACAGCCTACGGTCTGATCTCTCAGGCAAGCCCATTAGTTAGGTGTGGCCACCAGATTTTTCCTCTCCAGTCTTTGTGTTCAGGGGCCAAAGCTTTCTGGGAGAATGGCGCCACCCAGAGTTCGTCATGCACAGCCTCTGCAGTGTCACTGAGTGCATCCCTGAACCAGTTCTGCCAGACTCATTCTTGTGCCTGTTGTTGCCATAGAGCTGTATTCATCACTTCTCAAGACCAATCGATAGTTGGAGAAGAAAATGTATACGACTGAAGCAAAAGATGAAATCCAATATCCCAGCCAGAGAGGAGAGGCTATTGTTAGGAACCTGATGAATGCACCTTAGTTAAACTAGTCATTATACCTTAATATATGTCCAGGTCTATGACATAACACCAAAAGGGAACATTAGTCTTTGGGTGTGGTATGAAACATAGAAACCGCCTCTTGTCTGCATTTCAGTGTTCTACAATCCATACTAATGTCTGAAACCTCCCTTGTTGGTAATATTCTCCACCTACCATCCCACTCAGTAGCCCATTTTCACTCTAACCCCTCATGAATGCTGTAATTACACTACTGATTATATTGAGGAGTAACGCACGCACACACACACACACACACACACACACACACACACACACACACACACACACACACACACACACACACACACACACACACACACACACACACACACACACACAGACACTCATGCAAATGGACACACACTCATGCACACACACAAACACACACACACAGACACACGTATACACATACACACGCACACACATGCACACGCACACACAAACACACTCAGGCTGCTGTTTGGGCTTATTGGGCTCTGGAAACCTGTAAGGCCCCAGTATTGACGGGAACAACAGGACAGTATTGGGTTGGGTTGGCAGGACGGGAACAACAGGACAGTATTGGGTTGGGGTGGAGGGAGGGACAGGGGACAACAGGAGAGTATTGGGTTGGGGTGGAGGGACAGGGGACAACAGGACAGTATTGAGTTGGGGTGGAGGGAGGGACAGGGGACAACAGGACAGTATTGGGTTGGGGTGGAGGGACAGGGGACAACAGGACAGTATTGGGTTGGGGTGGAGGGACAGGGGACAACAGGACAGTATTGAGTTGGGGTGGAGGGACAGGGGACAACAGGACAGTATTGAGTTGGGGTGGAGGGAGGGACAGGGGACAACAGGACAGTATTGGGTTGGGGTGGAGGGACAGGGGACAACAGGACAGTATTGAGTTGGGGTGGAGGGACAGGGGACAACAGGACAGTATTGGGTTGGGGTGGAGGGACAGGGGACAACAGGACAGTATTGAGTTGGGGTGGAGGGAGGGACAGGGGACAACTGTTACGGTGAGTGAATGAGGACCCAAAAGCGAACTAACTTAAACAGAGCTTCTTTAATAACCAAACTGTGGTAGGCTCCGATAGACCGGCAGATTCCGACAGGACAGGACAAGGTTACAGCAAACATGACGATAGTCTGGCTCAGGCATGAAACACAACAAACAAGAATCCGACAAGGACAGGAACAAAAACAGAGAGAGATATAGGGGACTAATCAGAGGGAAAAGGGGAACAGGTGGGAGAAGGGGTGACGAGGTAGTCAAGAGGAGACAAGGAACAGCTGGGGGAAAGCGGGGGAGAAAAGGTAACCTAAGACGACCAGCAGAGGGAGACAGGGTGAAAGGAAAGGACAGAAAGACACAACATGACAATACATGACAGTACCCCCCCACTCACCGAGCGCCTCCTGGCGCACTCGAGGAGGAAACCTGGCGGCAACGGAGGAAATCCTCGATCAGCGCACGGTCCAGCACGTCCCGAGAGGGAACCCAACTCCTCTCCTCAGGACCGTACCCCTCCCAATCAACGAGGTACTGGTGACCACGGCCCCGAGGACGCATGTCCAAAATCCTGCGGACCCTGTAGATGGGTGCGCCCTCGACAAGGATGGGGGGGGGGGGGGAAGACGAGCGGGGGCGCGAAGAACGGGCTTAATACAGGAGACATGGAAGACCGGGTGGACGCGACGAAGGTATCGCGGAAGAAGAAGTCGAACTGCGACAGGATTAATGACCTGAGAAATACGGAACGGACCAATGAACCGCGGGGTCAACTTGCGAGAAGCCGTCTTAAGGGGAAGGTTCTGAGTGGAGAGCCAAACTCTCTGACCGCGACAATATCTAGGACTCTTAGTTCTACGCTTATTAGCAGCCCTCACAGTCTGCGTCCTATAACGGCAAAGTGCAGACCTGACCCTCTTCCAGGTGCGCTCGCAACGTTGGACAAAAGCCTGAGCGGAGGGGACGCTGGACTCGGCGAACTGAGATGAGAACAGCGGAGGCTGGTACCCGAGGCTACTCTGAAAAGGAGATAGCCCGGTCGCAGACGAAGGAAGCGAGTTGTGGGCGTATTCTGCCCAGGGGAGCTGTTCTGACCAAGACGCAGGGTTGCGAAAAGAAAGACTGCGTAAGATGCGACCAATAGTCTGATTGGCCCGTTCTGCTTGACCGTTAGACTGGGGGTGAAAGCCGGAAGAGAGACTGACGGAAGCCCCAATCAAACGGCAAAACTCCCTCCAAAATTGAGACGTGAATTGCGGACCTCTGTCCGAAACGACGTCTGACGGAAGGCCATGAATTCTGAAAACATTCTCGATGATGATTTGTGCCGTCTCTTTAGCAGAAGGAAGCTTAGCAAGGGGAATGAAATGAGCCGCCTTAGAGAACCTATCGACAACCGTAAGAATAACAGTCTTCCCCGCTGACGAAGGCAGTCCGGTGACAAAATCTAAGGCGATGTGAGACCACGGTCGAGAGGGAATGGGAAGCGGCCTGAGACGGCCGGCAGGAGGGGAGTTACCGGACTTAGTCTGCGCGCAGACCGAACAAGCAGCCACGAAACGACGCGTGTCATGCTCCCGGGTGGGCCACCAAAAACGCTGGCGAATGGAAGCAAGCGTACCCCGAACGCCAGGGTGGCCGGCTAACTTGGCAGAGTGAGCCCACTGAAGAACGGCCAGACGAGTAGGAACGGGAACGAAAAGAAGGTTCCTAGGACAAGCGCGCGGCGACGGAGTGTGAGTGAGCGCTTGCTTTACCTGCCTCTCAATTCCCCAGACAGTCAACCCGACAACACGCCCCTCAGGGAGAATCCCCTCGGGGTCAGTGGAGGCTACTGAAGAACTGAAGAGACGAGATAAAGCATCAGGCTTGGTGTTCTTAGAGCCCGGACGATAAGAAATCACGAACTCGAAACGAGCGAAAAACAGCGCCCAACGCGCCTGACGCGCATTAAGTCGTTTGGCAGAACGGATGTACTCAAGGTTCCTATGGTCAGTCCAAACGACAAAAGGAACGGTCGCCCCCTCCAACCACTGTCGCCATTCGCCTAGGGCTAACCGGATGGCGAGCAGTTCGCGGTTTCCCACATCATAGTTACGTTCCGACGGCGACAGGCGATGAGAAAAATACGCGCATGGGTGGACCTTGTCGTCAGAGAGGGAGCGCTGAGAAAGAATGGCTCCCACGCCCACCTCTGACGCGTCAACCTCGACAACGAACTGTCTAGAGACGTCAGGTGTAACAAGGATAGGAGCGGATGTAAAACGATTCTTGAGGAGATCAAAAGCTCCCTGGGCGGAAACGGACCACTTAAAGCACGTCTTGACAGAAGTAAGGGCTGTGAGAGGAGCTGCCACCTGACCGAAATTACGGATGAAACGACGATAGAAGTTCGCGAAGCCGAGAAAGCGCTGCAGCTCGACGCGTGACTTAGGGGCGGGCCAATCAATGACAGCTTGGACCTTAGCGGGATCCATCTTAATGCCTTCAGCGGAAATAACAGAACCGAGAAATGTGACGGAGGAGGCATGAAAAGTGCACTTCTCAGCCTTCACAAAAAGGCAATTCTCTAAAAGGCGCTGGAGGACACGTCGAACGTGCTGAAGATGAATCTGGAGTGACGGTGAAAAAATCAGGATATCGTCAAGGTAAACGAAAACAAAGATGTTCAGCATGTCTCTCAGGACATCATTGACTAATGCCTGAAAGACAGCTGGAGCGTTAGCGAGGCCGAAAGGAAGAACCCGGTATTCAAAGTGCCCTAACGGAGTGTTAAACGCCGTCTTCCACTCGTCCCCCTCCCTGATGCGCACGAGATGGTAAGCGTTACGAAGGTCCAACTTAGTGAAAAACCTGGCTCCCTGCAGGATCTCGAAGGCTGAAGACATAAGAGGAAGCGGATAACGATTCTTAACTGTTATGTCATTCAGCCCTCGATAATCTATGCAGGGGCGCAGAGACCCGTCCTTCTTCTTGACAAAAAAAAACCCCGCTCCGGCGGGAGAGGAGGAGGGGACTATGGTACCGGCGTCAAGAGCTACAGACAAATAATCCTCGAGAGCCTTACGTTCGGGAGCCGACAGAGAGTATAGTCTACCCCGGGGGGGAGTGGTTCCCGGAAGGAGATCAATACTACAATCATACGACCGGTGTGGAGGAAGAGAGGTGGCCCTGGACCGACTGAACACCGTGCGCAGATCGTGATATTCCTCCGGCACCCCTGTCAAATCACCAGGCTCCTCCTGTGAAGAAGAGACAGAGGAAACAGGAGGGATAGCAGACATTAAACATTTCACATGACAAGAGACGTTCCAGGAGAGGATAGAATTACTAGACCAATTAATGGAAGGATTATGACAAACTAGCCAGGGATGGCCCAAAACAACAGGTGTAAAAGGTGAACGAAAAATCAAAAAAGAAATGGTTTCGCTATGATTACCAGAAACAGTGAGGGTTAAAGGTAGCGTCTCACGCTGAATCCTGGGGAGAGGACTACCATCCAGGGCGAACAAGGCCGTGGGCTCCCTTAACTGTCTGAGAGGAATGTCATGTTCCCGAGCCCAGGTCTCGTCCATAAAACAGCCCTCCGCCCCAGAGTCTATTAAGGCACTGCAGGAAGCTGACGAACCGGTCCAGCGTAGATGGACCGACAAGGTAGTGCAGGATCTTGAAGGAGAGACAGGAGTAGTAGCGCTCACCAGTAGCCCTCCGCTTACTGATGAGCTCTGGCTTTTACTGGACATGAAGTGACAAAATGACCAGCAGAACCGCAATAGAGACAGAGGCGGTTGGTGATTCTCCGTTCCCTCTCCTTAGTCGAGATGCGGATACCTCCCAGCTGCATAGGCTCAGCTCCCGAGCCGGCAGAGGAAGATGGTAGTGATGCGGAGAGGGGGGCAACGGAGAACGCGAGCTCCTTTCCACGAGCTCGGTGACGAAGATCAACCCGTCGCTCAATGCGAATAGCGAGTTCAATCAGGGAATCCACGCTGGAAGGGACCTCCCGGGAGAGAATCTCATCCTTTACCTCTGCGCGGAGACCCTCCAGAAAACGAGCGAGCAAAGCCGGCTCGTTCCAGCCACTGGAGGCAGCAAGAGTGCGAAACTCAATAGAGTAGTCTGTTATGGATCGATTACCTTGACATAGGGAAGACAGGGCCCTGGAAGCCTCCTCCCCAAAAACAGATCGATCAAAAACCCGTATCATCTCCTCCTTAAAGTCCTGATACTGGTTAGTACACTCAGCCCTTGCCTCCCAGATTGCCGTGCCCCACTCACGAGCCCGTCCAATAAGGAGAGATATGACGTAGGCGACACGAGCAGTGCTCCTGGAGTAAGTGTTGGGCTGGAGAGAAAACACAATATCACACTGGGTGAGGAACGAGCGGCATTCAGTGGGCTCCCCAGAGTAACACGGCGGGTTATTGATTCTGGGCTCCGGAGATTCGAAAGCCCTGGAAGTGGCCGGTGGATCGAGGCGGAGATGGTGAACCTGTTCTGTGAGGTTGGAGACTTGGGTGGCCAGGGTCTCAACGGCATGTCGAGCAGCAGACAATTCCTGCTCGTGTCTGCCTAGCATCGCTCCCTGGATCTCGACGGCTGAGTGGAGAGGATCCGAAGTCGCTGGGTCCATTCTTGATCGGATTCTTCTGTTACGGTGAGTGAATGAGGACCCAAAAGCGAACTAACTTAAACAGAGCTTCTTTAATAACCAAACTGTGGTAGGCTCCGATAGACCGGCAGATTCCGACAGGACAGGACAAGGTTACAGCAAACATGACGATAGTCTGGCTCAGGCATGAAACGCAACAAACAAGAATCCGACAAGGACAGGAACAAAAACAGAGAGAGATATAGGGGACTAATCAGAGGGAAAAGGGGAACAGGTGGGAGAAGGGGTGACGAGGTAGTCAAGAGGAGACAAGGAACAGCTGGGGGAAAGCGGGGGAGAAAAGGTAACCTAAGACGACCAGCAGAGGGAGACAGGGTGAAAGGAAAGGACAGAAAGACACAACATGACAATACATGACAACAACAGGACAGTATTGGGTTGGGGTGGAGGGACAGGGGACAACAGGACAGTATTGGGTTGGGGTGGAGGGACAGGGGACAACAGGACAGTATTGAGTTGGGGTGGAGGGACAGGGGACAACAGGACAGTATTGAGTTGGGGTGGGGTGGAGGGACAGGGGACAACAGGACAGTATTGAGTTGGGGTGGAGGGACAGGGGACAACAGGACACTTTCGGGTTGGGGTGGAGGGACAGGGGACAACAGGACAGTATTGAGTTGGGGTGGAGGGACAGGGGACAACAGGACACTTTCGGGTTGGGGTGGAGGGACAGGGGACAACAGGACAGTATTGGGTTGGGGTGGAGGGACAGGGGACAACAGGACAGTATTGAGTTGGGGTGGAGGGACAGGGGACAACAGGACACTTTCGGGTTGGGGTGGAGGGACAGGGGGAACAACAGCACAAGACCGGAGGGGTTATTGATTATCTGTGGTCTCATGCTAAAGGATTACAGCAGGAAGCACACTAACTGCCTCTGTTTCCGTGGTGAGGAGGAGATCTCCATGGGAATGGAAGAGGATGCTCAGTGTAAAACTTGCTGAAAAGATGACTAAATGATTTCTCTTCGCACAGTAGAATTGTGTGTTTTTAGTGCACCCTAATAGAATAACATGTTGTTTAGAATTGGGTCAAACCGTTGAACAAATGACTTTAATATACATATATTTTCCAGTATAAATCTGTTGACAACATTCCCTAAACACCAAAACACACAGCTGGCCAGGGCAAGAACAGGCTGACAGCTACCAGCCGCAGTTATCTTCTGACCTGCTCAATAAGCACTTAACCTGCATGATCTGCTCCACTGAACCGCCAATTGTTCACATCACTGACATCACTGACAAGCTGAGTCGTCCTGAAGGGAATATGGCTGCTGCCTGTGGTTCCCAGGCACGCACAGGTCTGTTAGTGTGGTGTGTGTGTGTGTGAATCTACTCACACCACACACATGCATGCACTTGTATGCACACACACACACACACACACACACACACACACACACACACACACACACACACACACACACACACACACACACACACACACACACACTAAAGCACAGATGCGCACACACACACGCCTACACACACTTCCACCACCCACCAGTAGAGATGGTCTTGTCCGGTAATTACAACTTAAAATCCCCTCCACCGCTCCACTGAACACAGCAGCCTCCATTTGCCTTCCCTGAGGACCCTCAATCACCTGTGGGAGTTAGCCAGCCCAAATCAGCCTCTTCCTCTTCATATCCCCCTTTTCCCCTTTCTTTTTCTCCTCTATGGGAGGGCTTAACCCAGTCCCACTTTTCTCCTCTATGGGAGGGGTTAACCCAGTCCCCCTTTTCTACTCTATGGGAGGGGTTAACCCAGTCCCCCTTTTCTACTCTATGGGAGGGGTTAACCCAGTCCCCCCTTTCTCCTCTATGGGAGGGGTTAACCCAGTCCCCCTTTTCTCCTCTATGGGAGGGGTTAACCTAGTCCCCCTTTTCTCCTCTATGGGAGGGGTTAACCCAGTCCCCCTTTTCTCCTTTCTTTTTCTCCTTTATGGGAGGGCTTAACCCAGTCCCCCTTTTCTCCTTTCTTTTTCTCCTCTATGGGAGGGCTTAACCCAGTCCCCCTTTTCCCCTTTCTTTTTCTCCTTTATGGGAGGGCTTAACCCAGTCCCCCTTTTCTCCTCTATGGGAGGGCTTAACCCAGTCCCCCTTTTCTCCTCTATGGGAGGGCTTAACCCAGTCCCCCTTTTCCCCTTTCTTTTTCTCCTCTATGGGAGGAGTTAACCCAGTCCCCCTTTTCCCCTTTCTTTTTCTCCTCTATGGGAGGAGTTAACCCAGTCCCCCTTTTCCCCTTTCTTTTTCTCCTCTATGGGAGGAGTTAACCCAGTCCCCCTTTTCTCCTCTATGGGAGGGCTTAACCCAGTCCCCCTTTTCTCCTCTATGGGAGGGCTTAACCCAGTCCCCCTTTTCCCCTTTCTTTTTCTCCTCTATGGGAGGAGTTAACCCAGTCCCCCTTTTCCCCTTTCTTTTTCTCCTCTATGGGAGGAGTTAACCCAGTCCCCCTTTTCTCCTCTATGGGAGGGCTTAACCCAGTCCCCCTTTTCTCCTCTATGGGAGGGCTTAACCCAGTCCCCCTTTTCCCCTTTCTTTTTCTCCTCTATGGGAGGGCTTAACCCAGTCCCCCTTTTCTCCTCTATGGGAGGGCTTAACCCAGTCCCCCTTTTCCCCTTTCTTTTTCTCCTCTATGGGAGGGCTTAACCCAGTCCCCCTTTTCCCCTTTCTTTTTCTCCTCTATGGGAGGGCTTAACCCAGTCCCCCTTTTCCCCTTTCTTTTTCTCCTCTATGGGAGGAGTTAACCCAGTCCCCCTTTTCTCCTCTATGGGAGGGCTTAACCCAGTCCCCCTTTTCTCCTCCACATCTTCTGGAAAGGAGTTGTTAACACACCTATCATAGAGAGCTAACCCAGTCCTCCTCTCTGCTCTCTCCTCTCATTCTCTTCCCTCTCTTCTAGGAGGGGTTAACAAGCCCATCGGAGAGTCAGAGAGATAACGCTATCATGTGAGAGTTCATCTGATGCACCGTGGCGTCTGCCAGGCTGAGAGCTGGCTGTTGTGGCAGACAGATAGAGACAGGGAGAGGAGAGGGGTAGTCTGGTGGTGCAGCACCACTGCTGTAGGTGCTGGAATACACTTCATTCGAACAGACAGATAGAGACAGGGAGATGGTTTTGCCGGGTGTGTAACAGCAGAACGTCCATGGGCACTAGCTACACTTCTCTCCTCCATGTCGAACTGTAAATCTAAGAGCTTTACTTTTCTCAGTGTTGACTTCCAGCCAGGGACATCAGTCAGGGGGTCAATGTAGCACATTTCAGCCCTGCAGCCCACAGCGTGTGATCATATCAACTGGGTTCTACTTGGCACGTCGAGGTGCCCAGACGGCACACTGTGCCTTCAGACACTGTACTGTACACTATAAACAGCAGCCAGGAGAGGTAGAGGACATAGCCAGATTGTCTGTGGCAGGACAATATGATGGAGTAGATGTCTTCTTTCTACCGGCTCCCTGATGGGATGCTACAGTAGGTTCACATCCCACTTTGGGTGCCAGTACAGCTCTGTAACATTCTAACCTGGAATCACTGTTGATTCACTTAACAGTCATGATGGCACTGTTGGTCCCCTACCTTATGGAGGTACTTAAAAAAGCCAGGGAAGACAACTGCTTTCCAGAGTCTTTCTCTCAAGCGGTGATTACTGTAATCCACAAGAAAGGAAAAAACCCGCTAAAGTGCGCCTCCTACAAACCAATCTCTCTCCTTAACACCGATTGTAAACTGGTCACCAAGATGCTATCTAAGAGACTGGAGTCATGTCTTCCCCTGTTGGTCAACCCAGATCAGACTGGCTTCATAATTAATAGATTGTCCTCCAATAATCTCAGAAGGTTCTTTGATATAATTCACCTTGCTAACAAAAACAAAATACCTAGTGTCGCAGTCTCCCTCGACGCTGAAAAGGCCTTTGATAGGGTTGAATGGCCACACCTCTTTCGCATCTTGGAAAAGTTCGGTTTAGGTAACGTGTTTGTAAACTTGATAAAATCACTCTACAAATCTCCTAAAGCTAGGATTGCTACCAATGGGATTACTTCCTCCTCTTCCTTTCTCTATAGGGGGAAGAGACAAGGTTGCCCAATTAGCCCCCACCTCTTTGCCCTCGCCATCAAACTGTTGGCTGAGGCCATTAGAACGTGCCCTGACATACATGGCTTTGAGGTGGGCCCCCATACCCATAAACTATCACTCTTTGCGGACAACCTTATCTTATTTCTAACAAACCCAGAACATTCTCTCTCTCACTTACAGATCCTACTACAGTGTTATAGTTCTTTCTCTGGATATAAGGTCAATTTACCGTTGTCTGTCTTTGACCATCACACCATCAAGCACAAGTTTCCTTTTAGATGGTCGCCTATGGGCTTCACATATTTGCGCATAATGGTGGATGATAATCTGACCAACCTCTATAAACTCAATCTGGCAAGTTTGTTGCAAAAGTTGGAGGGTGACCTTTGTAAATGGATGGACTTACCTCTCACTCTACTGGGTAGAATCAATGTAATTCAAATGAATGTCCTGCCCAGATTTCTATATCTGTTTCAATCTCTCCCTATCCCTGTTCCCGCAGCATTCTTTTCCTCTCTCGACAAACTGACCAGACGGTTTATCTGGCACGGCAAAACCCCTAGGGATGGCCTGGATAAACTGACCCTTGATTACGGTCAAGGGGGCTTAAACCTCCCCAATTTTAGAATGTACTATTGGACTGCACAGTCTAGGTTTCTGGCTCAGAGGTTTGACAATGGTCCCTCTCCCTCATGGTTGAACATTGAAAAGCTTGAGGTAAATGATGCCACTGGGGCAGAATTGTTTTAAAAATATGACAGAAAATTTATGAAAACCATCACAGACAACCCTTTAATCATACATTCTGTCCTGGCATGGTGCAAACTGCATGAGCTGTTCGGACGAGGGGGATTCCTTTCCCCTAAAACCCCTTTATGGAACAATAGATTGATTCCTATGTTTTTCCTGAATAGTAACTTAAGACCATGGTCTGATAAGGGAATCCCTCTTCTGGAACCTTGTTATGAGGAGGGAGTTCTCATGTCTTTTGATCAGCTGAAACAGAAATACCACTCACCTAACAGGGACTTCTTTAGCTACCTACAACTACGAAACTTTATTAGGGTGACTCTCAAGGGACTATGGAACCTACCTAAGATGTCACCTATTGAACAACTCTGCCATGCACACCAACCACTGTTCAAGACCATTTCCCGTGTAAACGATGCTCTTATGTCAGGACTAGCACTGCCTGAGCTAGATAAACCCCGACTTAGATGGGAAAAAGATCTGGGTATTGATCTTGATGAGGCACTATGGAGTGACCTTTGCAGGGATGATGTTACATCCACATTGAACTCCAGATACAGACTGATCCAGTTTAATTTCCTCTATCAGCTCTATATCACCTCATCTCGACTGCACAAGTTCAACCCTGATATCTCCTCTCTATGTTTTAGATGTGGCTCAGATGAAGGAACATTCCTCCATTCCACTTGGCAGTGTTCAAAACTACACGGTTTCTGTCAGGGGGTATGCGATACCATATCCTCAATTCACAGGGTTGCATTCCCTTTAGACTCGGAGGTCTGTCTACTGGGTAACTTTACTAACACCAATCTTAGGCAAAGCCATACTATAAAGCTAACAGAAATATTGCTTGCGATTGCCAAGAAATGTATTGCCTTGAAATGGAAATTGGATTCCTTCCTGCCAGTTGCAATTTGGCTATCAGAAGTTAATAGTTGTATCCCACTGGAGAAAATCACTTACTGCTTGAGGAATGAGTTAAAGACATTTTACAGAATTTGACAACCTTTTATTGACTATATGGAGAATCTCCCCACATCACATTGATTAAATCTCTTTATAATCCTTAAATAAGGTTTCACACGTAATGTATAATATGTAGCCTACGGCAGGTGACCATATGATCCAATGTCTCATTATTATTATTTTTTATTTTACTCTTTATTATGACTTATTTATTGTATGTTTGAATATATAATTATTATTATTATTTTTTTGTTGTTACACTTGTCTGTTACTGTCACTTAGTCCTAATGTTGTCTAATATCTTCTCACTTTTGTTTTGAATGTTCTTAATTGGAAAATGCAAAAATAAATGATTTAAAAAAAAGTAATGATGGCAGAACAATTCAATTTGGATTCTGGAACAGGCAAGTAGCTTTCAGCAACATCAGCCATAATCAGTGTGCCTGCAGGTGCTATCCCTACTGTTAAATAGCTGTTGGATGTTACCAGTGTTAGCGACAGACTCTGCAAGCTAAGTGAATAAGTAATAGGCTAACATGAAATGCATAGCTGATGATGAATGAATCCTGTGGGGAGGTGGTCGACCGCTGTGGAGAATGAATCTTGTGTGGAGGTGGTCGACCGCTGTGGAGAATGAATCCTGTGGGGAGGTGGTCGACTGCTGTGGAGAATGAATCCTGTGGGGAGGTGGTCGACTGCTGTGGAGAATGAATCCTGTGGGCAGATGGTCGACCGCTGTGGAGATCAGAGCATAGGAGGACACAGCACACACACACACACACACACACACACACACACACACACACACACACACACACACACACACACACACACACACACACACACACACACACACACACACACACACACACACACACACACACACACACACACACACACACACACACACATCCCACTTCCCTTCACAGTCTGCACAAACAAAGCCCAATGAAATGGGGCTTAGAAACCTCAAGCTGATTCTTCTCACCAGACTAGACCACCTTTGATGATCATGCGTTCTTTTATTTTTAAGGATTTACTGAATATTTATTTTCCTAAACATCTAAAGATGGCGATGCAATGTGATATGATAATTTATGAGGAGGAGAAAGTAGGATAACTGTCTGTCTGTGTGTGTGTGTGCGTGTGTTTTCCACAGCGTACAAAGAGAAGATGAAGGAGATGTCTGTCCTGTCTCTCCTCTGCTCCTGCCTGTACCCAGAGACACGCAAGAACCTGGTGGGAGAGTTCCAAGGTAAACACAAATGTCACCTGACTTTTTAAAATGTTTTTTTTTTTCAACTTACAGCAAAGGCAACCAAGAGGCAATTAAAAACAAAAGTGAAAGTTTGATTTGCGGTAATATTATCACTACAAAGGCAGGATTTAGAGTTTCCCTCTGTGGTTTTCCTCTGTCCGTCCCCTTCTTCTAGTAGCAGGCATGGAGGTGAAGCCCATCAACAAGCGTGCCTCTGGCCAGGCCTTCGAGGTGATCCTGAAGCCCCCCTCTCCGGTGTCAGACGCAGCCCACTGTGTCACCTCGCCCCCTAAGAGGGAGGTCTCTCTGGAGGACATCCAGAAGAAGCTGGAGGCCGCTGAGGACCGGAGGAGAGTGAGTCCGTTAGCATAAGCGGACAACTTAATTCCGTCACTGTATCACACTGAATCATGCTAGCATATGACACTTTGTCCTATCCTTCTTAGCCTATACGTTGGCTTGGCTTAGACTTTGACTGTTATACTTACTTACTCACTAAGCAACGATCAAATTCATCAGGCAAAGGAATGACACTAAAACAAATTATTACCCTCTCGTTCCCACCTTGTATCTTGGATTATCCTGCATTCTACTCTATTCTGTTCTATTCTACTTTTTTCCCGATTATATTCTACTCTATTCTATTCTATCACCGCTTCAGTCCCAGGAGGCCCAGGTTCTCAGGGCCCTGGCAGAAAAGCGGGAGCACGAGAGAGACGTGGTGATGAAGGCCATGGAGGAGAACAGCAACTTCAGCAAGATGGCAGAGGAGAAGCTGACCATGAAGATGGAGCAGATCAAGGAGAACCGCCAGGCCTACCTGGCCTCCATCATGGAGCGCCTGCAGGAGAAGGTGAGAATAGAGTTTGGTGGGAAAGAGGGTAGGTGGAGACAGCAAGACCAGGGGAATGGACAAGGGGTGTGCAAGGTAGAAGGCTTTGATATTTTTGGGTAGGTGCTTCGAGCATCATTCACGGATGAAACACTGGCCATTGTAGTTGAATATGTCAGCTGAAAGGGAAGCGTAAATTGACAGACTTGAACCAGAGAGTCTCAGGGTCGGGTCAGTATTGAGAGGTCTCTCTCTGTGTTGTCCTCAGGAGAGGCATGCCCAGGTGGTGCGCAGGAACAAAGAGCTGAGGGAAGAGCTGACAGCGTGAGCAGGCGAGGGGCGCCACAAACCATCGTACCCCCCCCCCTACAGCCACCCTCCTGTACCCTGTACTCCTCCGCCCCCTCCCAAGGGACTCCCCTGACAACCCCACTTCTACAGCACCCCCAGCGTCAGAAGACCCCCCCAGAGTGAGGTGGAGGACCCACCGGCACCCCACACCAACAGCATTAGCAAATGGGGGGATTGCAAAAAAAACGACCAAAATGTCACCCCCCCCTCCCTAATAAATAATGTTTTTGCTCGATTTCAAATGCTGAAAAAAGAAAAGATGAAAAGCCAACCAAGTTATAGTGGGTATTGTTTTTTGTAAATACTTATGTTTTTGTTATATACAGTAGGATAGTACAGCAGAAGTATTGCAGTGTGCCATTTTAGCATTTTCTCTATCTATGGATGTACTTTTATTTTATTTTTTTCTCAAACAAAAATCGTTTGCAGTTTCTCTCGTACTATAAGGCTTCTGTGTTGTTGTGAGTTCGCCAGCTAGCCGACGTGCGTTTGCGCTGGTTATTTTCTGACCATGTCTGTTTCTGTGTCAGTCAGTCAGTCAGTCAGTCAGTCAGTGTGGGGATGATGATAATACAGGCTGCTCATTGACTTCCAGGAGAGAGACTAGCTAGACATCAGGAGAATACTATAGCTTTTATGAGCCGATTCTCTCCTGTCTGTCTGTCTGTTCTCCCACTCTCTTGCATAGAGTAGTTCATTCACACACATGCAAGCGCACACGCATACACAGACTGAGGAATTTGGCAAACACGACATGTTGTTTAAGAGGAGCTTGCTAAAAAATATGTCAGTTGGGCATCGCAGAAGTCACATGACATCCTTGGTTCATACCGTGATGTCACAGAGGGGTGTTATGGTCCTTTCTCGTTCCCAAGACCCCCTGCGTCATCTGTCAATCACTCTCTCAGCATGTACTGTATGTACCATCTTAGACGTGTAGATAATGTAATCGTGCCTAGAATGCTACAAGCTCATATAGCGGTTAACGCTTAAGCAATGGTAGATCACTAAGTAACATCCATGTCCTTAAACAGGCTAATGGGCCCTCTCAGCTCTTTCATGTTGTGCCACAGAGGAACCAAGCCAAATGCTACTACAGAGGTTTCACTCTCTATGGAGAATCATAGTTTGACTCTCTCACTATTGAGAATGAGTCATTGTACCGTCGTCTCTTAACTGTGTACGGCAAACTATGGCACAGGAGAACAAGTAGGCAACATTAAGACGTAAGAAAACAACCAACACAGACATATAATAACATCTAGAAGATCCTGACATGACAATGGAAGACAAAGGGTGTATGTTTCAGTAGGGGTGGGTGGATGTGTGTGAGAGAGTGTGTATGTTTCAGTAGGAGTGGGTGGATGTATGTGAGAGAGTGTGTATGTTTCAGTAGGAGTGGGTGGATGTATGTGAGAGAGTGTGTATGTTTCAGTAGGAGTGGGTGGATGTATGTGAGAGAGTGTGTATGTTTCAGTAGGAATGGGTGGATGTATGTGAGAGAGTGTGTATGTTTCAGTAGGAGTGGGTGGATGTATGTGAGAGAGTGTGTATGTTTCAGTAGGAGTGGGTGGATGTATGTGAGAGAGTGTGTATGTTTCAGTAGGAGTGGGTGGATGTGTGTGAGAGAGTGTGTATGTTTCAGTAGGGGTGGGTGGATGTGTGTGAGAGAGTGTGTATGTTTCAGTAGGGGTGGGTGGATGTGTGTGAGAGAGTGTGCATGTTTCAGTAGGGGTGGGTGGATGTGTGTGAGAGAGTGTGTATGTTTCAGTAAGGGTGGGTGGATGTGTGTTAGAGAGTGTGTATGTTTCAGTAAGGGTGGGTGGATGTGTGTGAGAGAGTGCATGTTTCAGTAAGGGTGTGTGAGAGAGTGTGTATGTTTCAGTAGGGGTGGGTGGATGTGTGTGAGAGAGTGTGTATGTTTCTGTAAGGGTGGGTGGATGTGTGTTAGAGAGTGTGTATGTTTCAGTAAGGGTGGGTGGATGTGTGTGAGAGAGTGCATGTTTCAGTAAGGGTGTGTGAGAGAGTGTGTATGTTTCAGTAGGGGTGGGTGGATGTGCGTGCGCCTGTGCTGTTTCTCTGGTTTAGAGCTTATTATACCAGCCAGGAGGTTGGAGCTGTATATCCAACCGTCCGTCACATACTAATGACATCACAGCGTCCTGTCTGAGACATCGCAACATCCTGTCTGTGACATCACACCGTCCTGTCTGGGACATCACAGGGTCCTGTCTGGGACATCACAGGGTCCTGTCTGCGACTTCACAGCTTCCTGTCTGTGGTGATGAACCTGGCTGTCTCTCTCTCTTCCTGTTTGTGTGTTTCCCCCCTCCACATATATCTTTGTGAGCAAGCTGTGGTAATTAAAGGTTTGGGGTTCTGTGAATGATATTGGCTTTGTTTGTTCTTATTCTTTTTTGTTTTGTTGACTTTGAATATGGCAAAAATAATTCAAAGGACCAATGAAAAAAATATTTATATCTGTATTATCCTAGAATGTTTATTTCTGTCTCTGAATTAGTTTTGAGAAATAAAACAAAATATGGAAGAGACAAAGGAGAATAGGTGGTCTCCCACAGTTGTAGAGTCACATATGACCAGCAGGTGGTGACAAAAGATCACAGTTGGCAGTGCTGTAACAACTTGACCCTCGAACAAGAAGGCAAATTACAGACTCCTCTTTGAATCTGCATATTTCTCCAAAGCTCAGTTGTCCAGTTGACTGCACAACACTACCAGGACCTAGAATCAATGGAGACACTCAGGTTTTTTAATCATATATCTCTTGACACATTCATGAAAATAGTCAAGGCCTCTAAACCTGCATACTGGACCCTATTCCAACTAAACTACTGAAAGAGCTGCTTCCTGTGCTTGGCCCTCCTATGTTGAACATAATAAACGGCTCTCTATCCACCGGATGTGTACCAAACTCACTAAAAGTGGCAGTAATAAAGTCTCTCTTGAAAAAGCCAAACCTTGACCCAGAAAATATAAAAAAACTATCGGCCTATATCGAATCTTCCATTCCTCTCAAAAAGTTTAGAAAAGGCTGTTGCGCAGCAACTCACTGCCTTCCTGAAGACAAACGATGTATACGAAATGCTTCAGTCTGGTTTTAGACCCCATCATAGCACTGAGACGGCACTTGTGAAGGTGGTAAATTACATTTTAATGGCATCGGACCGAGGCTCTGCATCTGTCCTCGTGCTCCTAGACCTTAGTGTTGCTTTTGTTACCATCGATCACCACATTCTTTTGGAGAGATTGGAAACCCAAATTGGTCTTCACGGACAAGTTCTGGCCTGGTTTAAATCTTGTCTGTCAGAAAGATATCAGTTTATCTCTGTGGATGTTTTGTCCTCTGACAAATCAACTGTACGTTTCTGTGTTCCGTTTCAGGACCACTATTGTTTTCACTATATATTTGACCTCTTGGTGATGTCAATCAGAAACATCATGTTAACTTCCACTTGCTATGCGGACGACACACAGCTGTACATTTCGATGAAACATGGTGAAGCCCCAAAATTTCCCTCCCTGGAAGCCTGTGTTTCAGACAGGAAGTTGATGGCGGCAAATGTTTTACTTTTAAACTCGGACCAAACAGAGATGCTAGTTCTAGGTCCCAAAAAAACAAAGCGATCTTCTGTCAAATCTGAAAATTAATCTTGATGGTTGTACAGTCGTCTCAAATAAAACTGTGAAGGACCTCAGCGTTATTCTGGACCCCGATCTCTCTTTTGACGAACATATCAAGAATATTTCAAGGATATTCTTGAAATATCTTCGTAACATTGCAAAAATCTGAAACTTTTTGTCCACAAATGATGCAGAAAAGGTCATCTATGCGGTTGTCACTTCTAGATTGGACTACTGCAATGCTCTACTTTCTGGCTACCTGGATAAAGCACTAAATAAACAGAAGTTAGTGCTAAACATAGCTGCTAGAATCCTGACTAGAACCCAAAAATGTAATCATATTACTCGAGTGCTAGCCTTCCTACACTGACTTCCTGTTAAGGCAAGGGCTGATTTCAAGATTTTACTGCTAACATACAAAGCATTACATGGACTTGCTCCTAGCTATCTCTACGATTTGGTCCTGCCGTACATACCTACACGTACGCTACGGTCACAAGACGCAGGCCTCCTTACTGTCCCTAGAATTTCTAAGCAAACAGCTGGAAGCAGGGCTTTCTCCTATAGAGCTCGATTTTTATGGAATGGTCTGCCTATCCATGTGAGAGACAGACTCGGTCTCGACCTTTAAATATTTACTGAAAACTAATCCCTTCAGTAGGTCCTATGATTGAGTATAGTTTGGCCCAGGGGTGCGAAAGTGAACGGAAAGGCACTGGAGCGACGAACCGCCCTTGCTGTCTCTGCCTGGCCGATTCCCCTCTCTCCGCTTGGATTCTCTGCCTCTGACCCTATTACAGGGACTGAGTCACTGGCTTACTAGTGCTCCTCCAAGCCATGCCTAGGAGGGGTACGTCACTTAAGTGGGTTGAGTCACTGACGTGATCTTCCTGTCCGGTTTTGCGCCCCCTCGGTCTTGTGCAGTGGAGAAGATCTTTGTGGGCTAAACTCTGCCTTGTCTCAGGGTAGTAGGTCTTGCTGCTGCTCCAGTTTCAACTGTTCTGCCTGCGGCTTTGGAACCCTGACCTGTTCACTGGATGTGCTACCTTGTCCCAGACCTGCTGTTTTCTACTCTCTCTCTCTCTACCGCACCTGATGTCTCAGACTCTGAATGCTCAGCTATGAAAATCCAACTGACATTTACTCCTGAGGTGCTGACCTGTTGCTCCATCTACAACCACTGTGATTATTATTATTTTACCCTGCTGGTCATCTATGAACGTTTGAACATCTTGGCAATGTTCTGCTATAATCTCCACCCGGCACAGCCAGAAAAGGACTGGCCACCCCTCATAGCCTGGTTCCTCTCTAGGTTTCTAATCTCCACCCGGCACAGCCAGAAGAGGACTGGCCACCCCTCAGAGCCTGGTTCCTCTCTAGGTTTATAATCTCCACCCGGCACAGCCAGAAGAGGACTGGCCACCCCCCAGAGCCTGGTTCCTCTCTAGGTTTCTTCCTAGGTTCCTGCCTTTCTAGGGAGTTTTCCCAAGCCACCGTGCTTCTACATCTGCATTACTTGCAGTTTGGGGTTTTAGGCTGGGTTTCTGTATAGCAGTTTGTGATTGACATTTGCTGATGTAAAAAGGGCTTTATAAATAAATGTGATTGATTGATTGAAGTCCATCATTGGTTTGAGGGATTACATAAGAAAACACCAGACTGTAGTGTAGACTCTTCCCCCATAGTTACTGGTGAGAATCACCTTTCAAGTCTGGCAAACGAAACACAGGAAAAACTATAATGAGGATAGATGGAGACAGAAAGAGCGAAAGAGGGAGGGAAAGGGTGTGGGAGAGAGAGAGGATAATTTGGCTGAGCGTCGATGAAAGAAGGAAGCTGTTTTATCATTCCTCTGACGGGCAGCCCAGCACAAGTAACTTAGCGTGGGAGTCAAGCACACCGGGAGGAGAATGGGCTGTAATCGTGGCTCTGGGACAAAGCAGCACTGTCTGCTCTCTCTCTCCTACCTCTCCCCTCTCTCGTCTCTCTATTCCCTGCCTCCCACACCACCCGCTGTCTCTTCTCTCTCTCTATGTCCTCCTCCCCTCCCTCTCTCCCCCTCCTCACTCTCTCCCCCTCCTCCCTCTCTTCCCACACTACCCTCTGTTTCCCCTCTCTCTCTCTGTCCTCCTCTCTCCCCCTCCTCCCCCTCTTCCCACTCCCACCCGGTAGGGCCCGCCAGGCTGCCATTGTTCAGGATATCCCCTCGTTGTTAATAGCTTCCTGTACACTCAGAGAGGCCACAGAGAGAGACCCAGAGGCTGTGGTTGATGCCGGGCGTTGACTGTCACAGCACAGCAGAGAACACCACAGGGACAGAGCCAGAGATAGGGACAGGAACAGGGATTGTTCCCACTGGGCACACCACATCATTTCTACGTGGAAAATTGGGTAGTATTTGGTTGAGACGTTGATCAATGAGATTACAACCTATAGTCACATACTCAAAAACACAGCCCAAAGTTAGTTGAATTGACAATGTGTTATCACTATGCTTTTAAGCATCTAAAAGCACAACCAAATTCCAATGGAAAAACAATGTAGGATTTTTGGTATAGTCGTCACCCAAATGTCTATCACTGCGCGTTCAACCATTAAAAAGCACAGCAAAGTTCAAATTGGAATAAAATGTCAGGTGTTTTGTTTATTTATACAACTGATTAATCTGTTAGCACTGTGATTCCTCTAATAAGAGAGACAAATATCAACATTTAAAGGAGATGTATCTACTGCTTGCATAGTTCCATCTGAGCCACTGACTTAATCCCATTCTTTAACTTTGATTTTTGGTTGAGTTGGAGACGTGAACCCAACCTATCATTTGTTAACTTGTCGACAAGTTATCAGGATATTTACTGTATTTCAACAGTTATATTGAATTGCGTTTGGTTGGTAACGCAACCAAAAACCAACATTTGAAGGGGATTTATCTTCTGCTTGGATAGTTCCATCTGTACCACTGACTTAGTCTGGGTTTAATTCCAGTTTGTCTAACAAATTAATCATTTATATGTTGTATTAAAGTCTCCATCTCAACCAAAAATCTAACTAAAAGATTAGGACTGAATCAAATCAAACTTTAAACGCTCTTTAAATAAAGTTTCATTTGATTTACTCCTATTGTTAAAACTTACATTTTTGGTTGAGATGGAGGTGTGAATTCAGCATATCAGTTATTAAATTGTAGACCAAATGGAATGAAAGGCAAACTAAGTCAGTGGAACAAATGGAGCTATACAAGCAGAATATACATGACCTTTTGGTCGTCAACCAAAGATAATTCAATACTACTTTTGTAATAAAGTAAATAGCCTGAAGTTAAGTTACATTAAAGTTAATGTAACATTCAACCTTTAAATGAGTAACACAATCCATGGCCACACTCTGAGGTTATTGTAACTATATATTGTCTTATGTAATCATATAAAGTCAGCATGTTCACAATAATCTGTGCAGAATCTCGAACAGCATTGATCACTTGCACCATGTCATTTTAATGTCTACTCAAAATCGGACTGTAATATATAGTCTATATACTGTGTCTCTGAGCAAAGATACAGGGACACTGCAGTGTGTTTGAGGGATTGTTCCCATATGTTGAAGATTATATATTATTTATTAATTAATTCACAATCAAAATGTTTTAATGGAGAAGAGTGTTGTGCCTCCACCACTTTTTATGGATCATATAATATCATAGAATGTAAAAAGTGAACAGCTCGCTACACAAGCATTTAGCTAGGTATTACTGCACTGTTGGAGCTAGAAACACAAGCATTTAGCTAGGTATTACTGTTGGAGCTAGAAACACAAGCATTTAGCTAGGTATTACTGTTGGAGCTAGAAACACAAGCATTTGGCTAGGTATTACTGCACTGTTGGAGCTAGAAACACAAGCATTTAGCTAGGTATTACTGTTGGAGCTAGAAACACAAGCATTTAGCTAGGTATTACTGTTGGAGCTAGAAACACAAGCATTTAGCTAGGTATTACTGTTGGAGCTAGAAACACAAGCATTTGGCTAGGTATTTCTGTTGGAGCTAGAAACACAAGCATTTGGCTAGGTATTACTGTTGGAGCTAGAAACACAAGCATTTGGCTAGGTATTACTGTTGGAGCTAGAAACACAAGCATTTGGCTAGGTATTACTGCACTGTTGGAGCTAGAAACACAAGCATTTAGCTAGGTATTACTGTTGGAGCTAGAAACACAAGCATTTAGCTAGGTATTACTGTTGGAGCTAGAAACACAAGCATTTGGCTAGGTATTACTGTTGGAGCTAGAAACACAAGCATTTGGCTAGGTATTACTGTTGGAGCTAGAAACACAAGCATTTGGCTAGGTATTACTGCACTGTTGGAGCTAGAAACACAAGCATTTAGCTAGGTATTACTGTTGGAGCTAGAAACACAAGCATTTAGCTAGGTATTACTGTTGGAGCTAGAAACACAAGCATTTGGCTAGGTATTACTGTTGGAGCTAGAAACACAAGCATTTGGCTAGGTATTACTGTTGGAGCTAGAAACACAAGCATTTGGCTAGGTATTACTGTTGGAGCTAGAAACACAAGCATTTGGCTAGGTATTACTGTACTGTTGGAGCTCGAAACATAAGCATTTAGCTAGGTATTACTATTGGAGCTAGAAACACAAGCATTTAGCTAGGTATTACAGTCCTATTGGAGCTAGAAACACAAGCATTTAGCTAGGTATTACAGTACTATTGGAGCTAGAAACACAAGCATTTAGCTAGGTATTACTGCACTGTTGGAGCTCGAAACATAAGCATTTAGCTAGGTATTACTGTTGGAGCTCGAAACATAAGCATTTAGCTAGGTATTACTGTTGGAGCTAGAAACACAAGCATTTAGCTAGATATTACAGTACTGTTGGAGCTAGAAACACAAGCATTTAGCTAGATATTACAGTACTGTTGGAGCTAGAAACACAAGCATTTAGCTAGATATTACAGTACTGTTGGAGCTAGAAACACAAGCATTTAGCTAGGTATTACTGCACTGTTGGAGCTCGAAACATAAGCATTTAGCTAGGTATTAATGTTAGAGCTCGAAATATAAGCATTTAGCTAGGTATTACTGTTGGAGCTAGAAACACAAGCATTTAGCTAGATATTACAGTACTGTTGGAGCTAGAAACACAAGCATTTAGCTACACCCACGATAACATCTGCAAAATATGTGTGTGACCAACAAACTTTGATTTGAAACACAATTTCTAAGAAATCCTCTATAGGATGTGAGATAGAAAAACTCCATCTTGTCTTGGCCATGGAAAGGCCTAGAAAAACATAATCTTGTCTTGGCCATGGAAAGGCCTAGAAAAACATAATCTTGTCTTGGCCATGGAAAGGTCTAGAAAAACATTGTCTTGGCCATGGAAGGGTCTAGAAAAACATAATCTTGTCTTGGCCATGGCAAGGTCTAGAAAAACATTGTCTTGGCCATGGAAAGGTCTAGAAAAACATTGTCTTGGAAAGGTCCTTCTCAGCTGGTGAACTGAGTTGAGTTCATAGTGATGGTGCGACCTCTATTGATCTATATGGTCAGTTTATTCTGTGTGGAGGGGGGTTAAAGATCATTCAGAAAGCCCCTATCTCCATGCCCCAGGGCCGGTAGGGCTGCTTCCCCAAGCTGGCCTGGCTGGAGGGGGTGTAGGAAGGGGAGCTGAGGGTGCTGGGGGACAGCAGGGGGAAGGCACTGAAGGGGAAGGGGAACGCCGACAGGGTGGAGAGGGAGGACAGAGAGAGGGGAGGGGAGAGCTTGGCGGTCACGGCGGCTGAGGAGGTCACGGTGAGGTTCAGCCCCGGGGGGAGGGGGGCAGCGCTGGGGGGGACGTGGTGAGGGCCCCCCTGGGAATGGCTGTGCTCAGAGAGGGGGGTGGCACCGCTAAGCCTGCTGGGAGCATGGCCATGGGGCGAGGAACGTGGCGCTCTCTCAATCGGAGAGGAGGAGGATGAAGGAGTAGAAGAGGAGGATGACGGAGGGCTGTTGGAGGCGCTCCGTGGTAACTGTAACGTCGCCCCCTGCTGATGTTGATGGTGCTGCTGCCGTAGGAGGAGGTGGGCCAGTTGGGCGGAGGGGGGCGACGCAAAGGCAGAGCCCCAGGCCAGGTGCCCTATCCCAGAGATGGAGAGGGCCTCTCTCTGGGACGTGTAGCTATTCAGGTGGGAGACCAGGCGGATCCTCAGGGGGTCAGCGCTGTCCAGCCCCTCGATGATGCTCAGGTAGCGGGCTGTCTCAGCCAGACACTCCCTGAAACCCAGACCTCGGTAGTCCGTGGCCAGAGCACGGGCATCAAAGTAACCTAGAAGGGAGAGGGAAACAAGAATGGTTAATGAGGAGTTTTCAGCGAATAACACCAAACAAGTAGAGCTGGAATAGCAGATGTCTAAGGAAGTGTACAGAAGTCTACTTGTCAAGCCAGGGAGAGAGTTCAAGTAAGGCTGCCTGACCTGTTCTGACTATTGTAGACCTATTGGTGTGTTATTCAACATCTAAATAACTTATTAAAAGATGTAATTAGATGTGCATACAGTAGCTTGTGTTCCCGAGAAAAATATACTCCCACAGGATATTATCCATATCACTAACCTTATAGTTAATCAATATTATGGCACTTCAAAATCATGTTACTGTAATAATGAATTTATTATGGTTATTTATTCTAGTATTTAAAAAAAGACAGTGTACCTTTTCCTCCAGCAGCATGAAGCATCTTCAGATGTTCCACCGTCATCTGCAGAATCTCTGCTTTCTCCAGTTTAGCTGAACCCTGCAGGATTGCAGAATGCACATTCATTAAACAAATTAAACGGCATTGAATATCTTTAAATCGGTTGAATATATAAACGGGACATTTTTTATTCGTTATTTTCTGAAAACGTGCAGAAAATGTATGAACATGATTTTTCTGTACGAGTTCAAAGCACTATATGGTATCCTGTCAAACATGTTGATGGGGCGTTGGTTTTATGAAAGACCCGCGGATCGGATCTCACCTGCTTCTCAAACGCGCTGGGGACCAGTCTACGCAGCTCCGTGAGGCTGTTGTTGATTCTGTCGCGGCGCCGTTTTTCAATGATCTGTAAGAGAGATTGGAACATCTAGTCATTGCAGAAAGAGAACATTTAGCTAGTGTAAAAAACGTGCGTATTACACACTTTTATGCACAACAATTCAAATGAGATATTGGTGAAATGTAGGTTACTCACTCCTCGACGGCGCTTCCTCGCATTCACTTGAGTTTTTGTTGATGGAGACATCGGCCCAAGGGGTGAAATCACGTTCCTGAAAGAAAAACACATACAATTATTATATTAATGTGTATTATTTTTCAGTGGTTCCCAACCATTTTCAATTACTGTACCACCAAATACATTTTGCGTTGTCTGGAGTACCCCTGAAGTACCCCCTCATGTGTATTTTAACAGTAAGTCTATGGTCTCATAGTACCCCTGGTTGGGAGCCACTTAGATAATGCCACGAAAATGACCAAATTGCGCAATTCAGTTTCTGATTTTCACACGTCTTTTCTTAAACAGCACCAAAGCAAGGGGTGAGATACTTGTAACAGGATTCGGAACGTATAATAGTAACGCAGTAAAAACGCAAATGACCCAAATATTGGACACAAACGTACCCATTTTCATCCGCACTCTCCTTCTCAACCTCAATGTTCTCGTCCAGCTCGCTGTCCGATGAGCTAAAATCGTGAATCCGTTTCATTTTAATCCGCTGCTGTTTTTCCCTCGTTCAGAGTACACTACAGTGTATATATATAAAGTCCAAGTCTCCCAATTCTCCGAGTCGCTGTGCGTCTGTCAGGTACACCTCGAGTTGATCCGTTTGAAGGACCAAGCCTTCCCACCGTATAATTTCTACACGACTGCCACCCAGGAGGGGCGGGACATGGCACCATAACTTGCCAATTACGAGACAGCCATGAGTTTGAGTGACGGCACAGTTGCAAGCAAACTCTATGGCACAGACACACCCCGTTCTATGAATAAATTTGACAGGGGTCCAATAGACTTTCGGTTCGTGACACACTCGCCCCAGTGTCCGTCCGTCCATCCGCAAGCACTGTGGCTGTCTGTCCCGGTTGTGATGAGTGGCTGGCCGGCTGTCAGCACGCGCTGGCCGTGGGAAAGTTTCTTAGCCCAAGGCTGATAACCAATCAGGGGCGACGCCGTCTCCGGCGTTTGGAATGAATGGAGCAATTGGTCGGGGCGACGGGCGGTCTAGAGGCTAGCGTGTGAACCTGTAATCCAATACTAACTCATCAAAAAGAGAGCCAGTGTACAAGAGCAAACTATGAAGTCTAATCCTACCCACCACGGAGCGGAGGGAGCGACGTAATGCGTTGTAAAGGCGCTTTAGGGACTGGGGAGGATGGGGACTGTGCCACAAAAAAAGTTATAACGCCTCTCCAGTGTGTCACCGCTACACCACATCCCCTGTGGGTCCCAATAATGGCCACGCTCCCAAATCAATTGACAGACATTATTGTGCGTTTGTATATCCCCTCTCATCATGTGACAATCAGATATAACTCTTACCGTTGAAGTGTTTTCATGTCACACACATTCATACTCACTCTCTCACACACATACCGTTCCTGTTCTCTGTGAGGATCTTATTGTAGAGAAGGAAGCTGGGTTTATTGACCTGGTGTAAAAGAAGACAGGTGGGTCTGGAATCTCTCACTTGCAGACATCTTCAAAATCCTTCAAACATATATTTGGAAAATATTATGTCTACATGCAGCGACTTGTTGATTCATTCAGGTCTTAGACGTAGAAATCAGTTGAAATATGATTTTTTTTTAAAAATGTGTCTGAAAACGTAGGGTTTTATTTCCATGTTTGAAGGCTTTCCATTACACTGCAATAAGAGGAACAATGGAGTGATGCTAACATATTCTGCTGGTCTTTTCCAACTGTGACAGCCTGACACGTTTCTCCGCCTCCTGCCACTGTGACAGCCTGACACGTTTCTCCGCCTCCTGCCACTGTGACAGCCTGACACGTTTCTCCGCCTCCTGCCACTGTGACAGCCTGACACGTTTCTCCGCCTCCTGCCACTGTGACAGCCTGACACGTTTCTCCGCCTCCTGCCACTGTGACAGCCTGACACGTTTCTCCGCCTCCTGCCACTGTGACAGCCTGACACGTTTCTCCGCCTCCTGCCACTGTGACAGCCTGACACGTTTCTCCGCCTCCTGCCACTGTGACCCGACCACACAAATATTATAATACAAGGAGGAAACGTGAGAGGGTCACAGCTGTATGACCCCTGTCCATATGATCTTAGTCATTATGATCTGTAAGGTAAAACTGATCATAGAACAGCACTCCTAAGCTGAGACTCTATATGAACTGTTGATCCTTATCTCTGTGAGTCACTGTACTAACCCCCAGGCAGCTGTACTAACCCCCAGGCAGCTGTACTAACCCCCAGGCAGCTGTACTAACCCCAGGCGGCTGTACTAACCCCCAGGCAGCTGTACTAGCCCCCAGGCAGCTGTAGTAACCCCCAGGCAGCTGTAGTAACCCCAGGCAGCTGTACTAACCACAGGCAGATGGACTAACCTCCAGGCAGCTGGACTAACCCCCAGGCAGCTGGACTAACCCCCAGGCAGCTGTACTAACCCCAGGCAGCTGGACTAACCCCCAGGCAGCTGGACTAACCCCCAGGCAGCTGGACTAACCCCCAGGCAGCTGGACTAACCCCCAGGCAGCTGTATGCATAATAGTCTTCAGGCTGGGAGAAGAGAGGAGCTGCCTTGTTTAGAAACATGAATGAGAGGAAGCTCTTAGGGCTGTTTTCATGTTGTTATTGCTGCCTGCTACCAGCTAGTCTCAGGTTCAAACATGACACAGGCACTCCCACAAACTCCCATATTCTGCTGCCTGCCGATTGTTAGTGGCTTGGCGGGCTGTGAGTCGGATGCTGGGTTCCCACGCTGCTGTTATTTTCTGCTCTGTTGTCTCTGTACTCCAGGCTCATCACATGTTGTGATTTCAGAGTGCTGCCTTTGAAGGTGACCGAGGAACACACACGAGCGCACACACACACACACAAACTCACTCGTACACGCACGCCCACACATCCAAATCAAATCAAAGTTTATTGGTCACATACACGTGATTAGCAGATGTTATTGTGGGTGTAGTGAAATGCTTGTGCTTCTAGCTCCGGCAGTGCAGTAATATCTAACAAGTAATGTCTAACAAATTCTGATTAAAGAAGCAATAAAACTGGTCTTCTTTAGACTAGTTGAGTATCTGGTGCATCAGCATTTGTGGGTTCGATTACAGGCTCAAAATGGCCAGAAATAAAGCACTTTCTTCTGAAACTTTTTGGCCATTTTGAGTCTGTAATCAAACCCACATATGCTGATGCTCCACATACTCAACTAGATACTCAACCAGTTTTATTGCTTCTTTAATCAGAACAACAGTTTTCAGCTGTGCTAACATAATTGCAAAAGGGTTTCTAATGATCAATTACCCTTTTAAAATTAAAACTTAGATTAGCTAACACAACGTGCCATTGGAACAGAGGAATGATGGTTGCTAATAATGGGCCTCTGTACGCCTATGTCATTTACAACATTAACAATGTCTACACTGTATTTATGATCAATTTGATGTTATTTTAACCCCCCCCCCCCCCCCCCCGCTAGCCAATCAGACGGAAGCTCAGACAGTCATATCTCATGGTTGGTTGGGGTCTTGGTCCTGTGACTGTCTGCCACACGTAGGCCCTGTGTAGTCTTCTGGAGAAGTTCATTACTCAAATTTTGTTATGCCAAACCCTCTTTTTCCCTGCCAAGCAAAGGGGGGAATACTCTGTCTACTGATTGATTGATGAAGTAAAGGATCAGTTGAAAGGGAAAGAGTTTGCTCTAACCAACATGGGATAAGTTGGCGACTAAAGGCGTGAGCCTTGTCGCCATCCATGCCTTGTAGACAAAGGAAAGGCTTGCTTTGTCTCCACTCACTTGGAGAGGAAGCACCGGCTAATTCTCCCTGAGACGTGTGTGACACCCGCTCATTGTGAGGGGGGTGACATTGTTTGTTTGGCCGTGTTCGGTGGTCTGTACACACACACACACACACACACACACACACACACACACACACACACACACACACACACACACACACACACACACACACACACACACACACACACACACACACACTGCCCGTCCATCATCCTCCTGGGTTTGTTTCTGGCGGTCTCTCTCTCTCTCACACCGTGCTTGACTCCATTCTTCACCCCTGTCCAAAGTGATTACACACATGTGTGTGTGTGCGTGTGTGTGTATATGGAGTATGTGTTCAAGTGGTAACCCACTGACCTCCATGCCTATTATTACTTTGTCCCATCCCCCAAGGGAAGCGCTCTAGGGCCCCTCTGTCTCTCACGGTCAATCTACCACAGCCAGGTTTAATTGACTGAAGTCAGGAGGGTCACTTCCCATTGCCATGTATATTCAATGCATAATCATAATGACCACTTGTTGAATCCACTTGTTGGATGGAACTATGTTAGACATTAAAAGACATTTAACACGACCAAAAATGGTGCCAAAGTTCATCCCAAGGGAACACACTAGTGTACTTCTTACATCTTCATTATTTCCCAGCAATATTGGACTGTGCTTGTTGATTTTAGAATGGCGCCCTCTTGTAAATATGCAACTGCAGTAGCTGTATGTGTTGTGCTGGAGGGGGTTTCTAGATGAGGAAATGGGCCGACAGGTTTAACGTGAGTCAATTTTTACTCCCGGTGGGTAGCATTGACACTTAGAGACCACAGACTCATCCCTGGGGAGGGAAGGGGGGTGTACTTTCATCTAAATTCGGGTTTGGGGGACTGGATGTATGCTTGAGGGCAAAACAAAGAGCAAATGATTGGATTGTCCTTGTTCATTTTAGCACTTTGAATGGTATGTTGACGCCAGTCAAAGTGTGATGTATTGCTGGTGAAATAATTTGAGGCAAATGCATATTCAGAATACAGTGTAAAATGTATACTGAACAAAAATATAAACGCAACATGTAAAGTGTTGGTTCCATGTTTCATGAGCTAAAATAAAAGATAATTGAAATTATCCATACTCTCAAATTTGTTTACATCCCTGTTAGTGAGCATTTCTCATTTGTCAAGATAGTCCATCCACCTGACAGGTGTTGCATATAAAGAAGCTGATTAAACAGTATGGTCATTACACAGGTGCACCTCGTGTTGGGGACAATAAAATGCCACTAAAATGTGCAGTGTTCTCAAACAACACAATGCCACAGATGGCTCAAGTTTTGAGGGAGCGTGCAATTGGCATGTTGGCTGCAGCAATGTCCACCAGAGCTGTTGCCAGAGAATCTTATGTTAATTTCTCTACCATAAGCCGCATCCAACATCATTTTAGAGAATTTGAATGACGTCCAACCAGCCTCACACCGTAGACCACCTGTAACCACACCAGCCCAGGACCTCCACATTCAGATTCTTCACCTTCAGGATCATCTGAGACCATCCACCCAGGCAGCTGATAAAACTGTGGGTTTGCATAACCTAATAATTATTGCAAAGAACTGTCAGAAACCGTCTCAGGGAAGCTCATCTGCGTGCTTGTCGTCCTCACCAGGGTCTTGGCCTGACTGCAGTTTGGCATCATAACCGACTTCAGTGTGCAAATGCTCACCTTCGATGGCCACTGGTATGCTGGAGTAGTGTGCTCATCACTGATGTATCCTAGTTTCAACTGTACCGGGCAGATGGCAGTCAGCATGAATGTCTTGTGGGCGAGCGGTTTGTTGATGTCAACGTTGTGAACAGAGTGCCCCACGGTGGCGGTGGGGTTATGGTATGTTATGGTTATGTTATGGGTAGGGTAGGCTTAGGCTATGGACAATGAACACCATTGCATTTTATCAATGGCAATTTGAATGCACAGAGATACCGTGACGAGATCCTGAGGCCCATTGTCGTGCCATTCATCCGCCGCCATCACCTCATGTTTCAGCATGATAATGCACGGCCCCATGTGGCAAAGAACTGTACTCAATCCCTAGAAGCTGAAAATATCCCACTTCTTCCATTGCCTGCATACCAGGCATGTTTGGAATGCTCTGGATCGACAGGTACGACAGCATGTTCTGGACAATATCCAGTAACTTCTCACAGCCATTAAAGAGGAGTGGGATAACATTCCACAGGCCACAATCAACAGCCTGATAGACCCTATGTGAAGGAGATGTGTTGCGCTACATAAGGCAAGTGGTGGTCACACCAGATACTGATTGTTTATATTTTGGCTCAGTATTGACTGAGTTGCTTAAATGTTTGATTACATTCATTGTGTTATTTTTACTGCACTTTTACAATTACATTTCCTGAAACATTGCTGATGTTACCAGTTCTCTATTCAGGTGTTTCAATTTTAGTGTCTGAGTTCATTGTTACCCCCTCTGACAACACACACACACACACACACACACACACACACACACACACACACACACACACACACACACACACACACACACACACACACACACACACATACACACACACACACACACACATACCTCCAGCCAACCACACACACACACACATCAGAAAGCTGCCCCCCTGAATCCCCTTGACCCTGGCAATGATGGGAGGTCAGAAGCCTCTCCACATCCTCCAAGTATTTCCACATCCTCCACATCCTCCAAGCTCCTCCACATCCTCCACATCCTCCAAGCTCCTCCACATCCTCCAAGCTCCTCCACATCCTCAAAGTCTCTCCACATCCACCACATCCTCCAAGCTCCTCCAAGGCTCTCCACATCCTCCTCCACATCCTCCAAGCTCCTCCACATCCTCCACATCCTCAAAGCTCCTCCACATCCTCCACATCCTCAAAGCTCCTCCACATCCTCCACATCCTCCAAGCTCCTCCACATCCTCCAAGTCTCTCCACATCCTCAACATCCTCAAAGCCCCTCCACATCCCCCAAGTCTCTCCACATCCTCCACATCCTCCAAGTCTCTCCACATCCTCCACATCCTCCAAGTCTCTCCACATCCTCCACATCCCCCAAGTCTCTCCACATCCTCCACATCCTCTAAGCTCCTCTACACCCTCCAAGTCTCTCCACATCCTACACATCCTCTAAGCTCCTCTACACCCTCCAAGTCTCTCCACATCCTCCAAGCTCCTCCAAATCCTCCAAGTCTCTCCACATCCTCCAAGTCTCTCCACATCCTCTAAGCTCCTCTACACCCTCCAAGCCTCTCCACATCCTCCAAGTCTCTCCACATCCTCCAAGCTCCTCCACATCCTCCAAGCCCCTACACATCCTCCACATCCTACACATCCTCAAAGCCCCTCCACATCCTCCAAGCCCCTCCACATCTCTCCACATCCTCCAAGTCTCTCCACATCCTCTAAGCTCCTCTACACCCTCCAAGTTGATCCACATCCTCCACATCCTCTAAGCTCCTCTACACCCTCCAAGTCTCTCCACATCCTCCAAGTCTCTCCACATCCTCTAAGCTCCTCTACACCCTCCAAGTTGATCCACATCCTCCAAGCTCCTCCACATCCTCCAAGTCTCTCCACATCCTCTAAGCTCCTCCACACCTTCCAAGTCTCTCTACATCCTCTAAATCCTCCAAGCTCCTCCACATCCTCCAAGCCCCTACACATCCTCCACATCCTCCACATCCTCCAAGCTCCTCCACATCCTCCAAGCCCCTACACATCCTCCACATCCTCCACATCCTCCAAGCTCCTCCACATCCTCCAAGCCCCTACACATCCTCCACATACTCTACATCCTCCAAGCTCCTCCACATCCTCCAAGCCACTACACATCCTACACATCGTCCACGCCCCTCCACATCCTCCAAGCCCCTACACATCCTCCACATTCGCCAAGCCCCTACACATCCTACACATCCGCCAAGCCCCTACACCTCCTACACATCCTCCAAGCCCCCACACATCATACACATCCTCCAAGCCCCTCCACATCCTACACATCCTCCAAGCCCCTACACATCCTACACATCCTCCAAGCCCCTATACATCCTACACATCCTCCAAGCCCCTCCACATCCTACACATCCTCCAAGCCCCTCCACATCCTACACATCCGCCAAGCCCCTCCACATCCTCACATCCGCCAAGCCCCTACACATCCTACACATCCTCCAAGCCCCTACACATCCTCCACATCCTCCAAGTCTCTCGCGCAGCTGAGAACCAGCACTGCTTGTGAGATCCTGTGAAATTGATCCCTTCAGGGTCATGACATGGGCAGGACAGGGGCAGGACTGAGGCAGGACTGGGGCATGGCCGGGTTAGGACTGGGGCAGAACCGGGGCATGGCGGGGTTAGGACTGGGGCAGGACCGGGCCATGGCCGGGTTAGGACTGGGGCAGGACCGGGCCATGGCCGGGTTAGGACTGGGGCAGGACCGTGCCATGGCCGGGTTAGGACTGGGGCAGGACCGGGGCATGGCCGGGTTAGGACTGGGGCATGCTGTGGGCCGCCGCCTTGAGAGGACTGTCTGTCTGGAGGAGACACTGACGGAGGGGAGGAAGCAGCGACAAGGAGAGAGAGAATCAGAGAGAAAGAGAGAGAGAGAGAGAGAAAGAGAGAAAAAGAGAGAGAGAAAGAGAAAGAGAGAAAGAGAAAGGGAGAGAGAGAAAGAGAGAGAGAAAGAATCAGAGAGAGAGAGAAAGAGAAAGAGAGAAAGAGAGAAAAAGAGAGAGAGAAAGAGAAAGCGAGAAAGAGAAAGGGAGAGAGAGAGAGAGAGAGAGAGAAAGAGAGAGAAAGAGAGAGAGAGAGAGAAAGAGGGAAAGAGAGAGAAAGAGAGAAAGAGAGAGAAAGAGAGAGAGAGAGAAAAAGAGAGAGAGAAAGAGGGTAAGAGAGAGAAAGACAGACATAGAGAGAGAGAGAGAGAAAGACAGAGAGCCTAAAGGGAAGGCACTCTTCTTTCATCTTGTTCTGTCTGTCTGGTGCTCTCCTGGTGCTCCCGTCTATAAACCATGACTGTCTGCTAGGCTTGTTATAATACAACCACATCAATGTTACTATCCTGACCCTAATTACAGTAGCTTCAGACCAGAATGTCTAGTCAATCACTCTGGAATCTATTCTACGCTTCTTTGTCTGCCTCCCCCTCTAAGACTGTTTATAGGAACATTCTGGAACAATCATCATTCATTTAAATTTGTTTTGTAGTTAATCGAATGCCTGTTGGCCTCATAGAGAGCTGTACTGTATATTAAACCACTGCTTTTGGCATAATAAAATGTCCTTCTTGTCTAATGTAAAGTGCATTACTTCAACCTGGACTCAGGGGTAGACGTAACATAGTAAAAGTAAAATAGAGACACTCCAATTAGTATTAACATGTTTTCTATGGTATGTATTCATTTTGGGATGTCCATTATACATTTAGTTTGATATGTTACGAATTACAATTCATATGATATGTTAATGCAATACATACAATATGTTACGAATTGCAATTTGCACAAAATTATATAAATTTGCTATGATTTGTCTGATATCTTACTAATTCCAATTTGTTGTGGCTAATGTTAGCTAGGTGGCAAACATTAGCTTGGCTAGGTGTTAGGGGTTAAGGTTAGGGTTAGGTGAAGGGTTAGCTAACATGCTATGTGGTTGCAAAGTAGCAAGTAGGTGTAAAGTTGCTAATTAGCTGAAATGCTAAAGTTGTCCATGATAAGAATCGAGCACGCAACCTTTGGGTTGCTAGACGTCAGCGACTCGTCAGTGAAGAGCACTTTTTGCCAGTCCTGTCTGGTCCAGTGGCGGTGGGTTTGTGCACATAGGCGACATTGTTGCCGGTGATGTCTGGTGAGGACCTGCCTTACAACAGGCCTATAAGCCCTCAGTCCAGCCTCTCTCAGCCTATTGCGTACAGTCTGAGCACTGATGGCGGGATTGTGCATTCCTGGTGTACCTTGGGCAGTTTTTGTTTCCATCCTGTACCTGTCCCGCAGGTGTGATGTTCAGATGTTCCGATCCTGTGCAGGTGTTGTTACAGGTGGTCTGCCACTGCGAGGATGATCAGCTGTCCGTCCTGTCTCATACTGAGCTACTGCACGTCCCCCTTCAGCTCTGCATGTCACAGGGCTGTCTACAGTTTACTAGACAAAAGTACCAGAGACCTCCTAAACCCAGGCCCCACCCACCAAATACCCCATATCACAACCTGTGGAGTCTGCATGGTAAAACAGCCCCCCACTCCACCCTCCTCTACCCATGGTAAAACAGCCCCCACTCCACCCTCCTCCACCCATGGTAAAAAAAAAAAATCCACCCATGGTAAAACACCCCCCCCCCCCCCCTCCTCTACCCATGGTAAAACATCCCCCCCCCCCTCCTCTACCCATGGTAAAACATCCCCCCCTCCTCTACCCATGGTAAAACACCCCCCCCCCCCCCCCCCTCCTCTACCCATGGTAAACCCCCCCCCCCCCCCCCCCTCCTCTACCCATGGTAAACCCCCCCCCCCCCCACCTCCTCTACCCATGGTAAAACATCCCCCCCCCCTCCTCTACCCATGGTAAAACATCCCCCCCCCCTCCTCTACCCATGGTAAAACATCCCCCCCCCCCCCGAGGAGCACTGAAACACACAGGACCTGCTAAAGCAATAGACTGAACAGATCTAAAGAACCAGAAAACACCAGACAGAACCAGAAAACACTGCATTCTAAAATAACCAGAAAGCAATAGATTCTAAAGAACAGAAAACACAAGACAGAACCAGAAAGCACTAGATTCTAAAATCACCAGAAAACACTAGATTCTAAAATCACCAGAAAGCACTAGATTCTAAAATCACCAGAAAGCACTAGATTCTAAAATCACCAGAAAGCACTAGATTCTAAAATCACCAGAAAGCACTAGATTCTAAAATCACCAGAACCAGAAAGCTTTAGAATCTCCCTGTAAAATGGACCAAGTTACATTGAAGCCCACATGCACAAATTGTCTGCTAATTCAGGCTGTTTTATTTCTGTGACATTGTGGCCTTCACAGTTTACGATCTAATAACTGATCAAAGTAAACAAGGCTTGAGCCATGTGGGAAACCCCAGTAACAGTCGACAGGAAGGTTAACGCTGATATTTCACATAGAACCAGTTTTACAAGCTTTATCAGGACTGTGTAGTAATTATGTCAGTCAGTCAGAAGGGCTGGTGACTAAACATCCATTAAATCGTTGTTTGTTTCAGGGCCCAAGGGCTCAGATGGGCCTGGAGTGGCTGCTGAGTGATCTGAGAGAGTATGGATAGCCTCACTGTGCTGTTTCTGTTAGCCTGATTACTGTTTATTTGGCTGTTAGTCTGACAGGGTACTCAGTGGTCACACACAAACACGCACACACACACACAGCATTGACAGGCTGTTTTCAGAAGGTCCCGTGGCAACACAAGAACACTGGGGTCACACCCTCACCCCTCCCACTGGAACCCTGAGACTAAAACTACAAATGTACCCGCCCGACCAGCCCTACTTAATAACTGCATAACCACATGCAGCATGAACATTTAAAAGTCATTGTTGTGTCTTCCGTGGCTCCAGACACATTCTATACATGAGGGAACTTTCCCTACTCTTTTCCAGAGAAATAACTGTGGTGTAACTTTTTATATATACTTTTTAAAATAAGCTCTTCCCACAGATGCACATGTCATGCAGAGCCTTGAAAACACCACATGCTGTCCCACGACACATACAAACACAAACACACACACACACATGCACACGCAGACACATACACACACTGACTTGCTCAAGATGGTATACTATGCACAAAGTGGTGGAAAAAGTATCTAATTGTCATACTTGAGTATGTTATGGCTGTGTAAGGGAGGTGAAGTCAGGTGCAGGAGAACAGAGTAGAGTAAACAGGAGCATTTTAATTCCGGTCAAAAAAATAGTGCCCCAAAAACACGGAACATGGTACAAAGTATAGTGTGTGAACATACACCGTTAACAATAAACAATTACACACAATGCTTGGAGGGGAAGAGAGGACTTAAATACATGCAGTGTGACTATGGAATGAAAACCAGGTGTGTATGAAACAAGACAAAACAAATGGATATATGAGAAATGGAGCGGAGATGGCTAGAAAGCCGGTGACGTCGATCGCCGAACACTGCCCAAAAAAGGAGAGGATAGAAAACTTTGGCGGAAGTCGTGACGCTCTCCTGAACCAGTCATCCACCGCAGGAGCCTCGGTCTGACCCTGATGCCACGGGGCCAGAACCGGCTGGTACCCCAATACGCACTGAAAGGGGGAGAGGTTAGTGGAGGAGTGGCGAAGCGAGTTCTGTGCCATCTCGGCCCAGGGAACAAACAAAGACACAGGCATCCTTCCGAACTCCGTTGCCGGAGAGGAAGGAAAGTGCTCAGGGGTTTCACCATGAGACCAATGGTGACTTTAAAACAGAGTTTAATGGCTATGAAAGGAGAAAAGGAGGATGGATCAACAACATTGTGTCACACCCTGGTCAAAGTATTTTGTGTTTATCTTTATTTATTTGGTCAGGCCAGGGTGTGGCATGGGTTTTTGTATGTGGTGTGTATGTATAGGGATTGTAGCTAGTGGGGTGTTCTAGCTAAGTCTATGGCTGTCTGAAGTGGTTCTCAATCAGAGGCAGGTGTTTATCGTTGTCTCTGATTGGGAACCATATTTAGGCAGCCATATTCTTTGAGTTTGTCGTGGGTGATTGTCCTTTGTGTCCTTAGTGTTAGTTTGCACCAGTTTAGGCTGTTTCGGTTTTCATTACGTTTATTATTTTGCACTGTTTGTATTTAGATTCGTGTTGCTATAGTCACAATAAACATGGATCGTAATCTACACGCCGCATTTTGGTCCGACTCTCCTTCTCATCAAGAAAACCGTTACAGAATCACCCACCACCAACGGACCAAGCAGCGTGTCAACAGGCAGCAGCAGCAGCGTAAAGAGGAATGGACATGGGAGGACGTTTTGGATGGCAAGGGCTGTTACACTTGGGAGGAGATACTGGCTGGAAGAGATCGCCTCCCATGGGAACAGGTGGAGGCACTTAGGAGAGCAGAGGCAGCCGGAGAGAGGAGCCGGCGATATGAGGGAACACGGCTGGCAAGGAAGCCCGAGAGGCTGCCCCAAAAATTTATTGGGGGGGGGCTAACAGGGAGTATGGCTACGCCAGGTAGGAGACCTGGGCAGACTCCCTGTGCTTACCGGGGGGCTAGAGAGACCGGACAGGCACCGTGTTATGCAGTGGTGCGCACGGTGTCTCCAGTGCGGGTGCATAGCCCGGTGCGGTATATTCCAGCTCCGCGTGTCGGCCGGGCTAGATTGAGCGTCGAGCCTAATGCCATGAAGCCGGCTCTACGCAGCTGGTCCCCAGTGCGTCTCCTTGGGCCGGCTTACATGGCACCAGCCTTGCGCTCGGTGTCTCCGGTTCGCCTGCATAGCCCAGTGCGGGCTATTCCACCTCGCCGCACTGGCAGGGCGACCGTTAGCATTCAACCAGGTAAGGTTGGGCAGGCTCGGTGCTCAAGAGCTCCAGTGCGCCTGCACGGTCCGGTTTTTCCAGTACCACCTCCACACCCTAGCCCTCCGGTAGCAGCTCCCCGCACCAGGCTTCCTGTGCGTGTCCTCGGCCCAGTACCACCAGTGCCAGCACCACGCATCAGGCCTACAGTGCGCCTCGCCTGTCCAGCGCTGTCGGAGCCCTCCTCCTCTCCAGCGCTGTCGGAGTCTCCCGCCTGTTTAGCGCTGTTAGAGCCTTCCTTCTCTACAGCGCTGCCGGAGTCTCCCGCCTGTTCAGAACTGCCAGTTAGCATAGAGCTGCCAGTTAGCATAGAGCTGCCAGTTAGCAAGGAGCTGCCAGTTAGCAAGGAGCTGCCAGTTAGCAAGGAGCTGCCAGTCTGCAAGGAGCTGCCAGTCTGCAAGGAGCTGCCAGTCTGCAAGGAGCTGCCAGTCTGCAAGGAGCTGCCAGTCTGCAAGGAGCTGCCAGTCTGCAAGGAGCCGCCAGAGCTGCCAGTCTGCAAGGAGCCGCCAGAGCTGCCAGTCTGCAAGGAGCCGCCAGAGCTGCCAGTTAGCATGGAGCAGCCAGGGCCGCCAGTCAGTATGGAGCAGCCAGGGCCGCCAGTCAGCATGGAGCAGCCAGGGCCGCCAGTCAGCATGGAGCAGCCAGTCAGCATGGAGCAGCCAGAGCAGCCAGTCAGCATGGAGCAGCCAGAGCTGCCAGTCAGCATGGAGCAGCCAGTCAGCATGGAGCAGCCAGAGCTGCCAGTCAGCATGGAGCAGCCAGTCAGCATGGAGCAGCCAGAGCTACCAGTCATCATGGAGCAGCCAGTCAGCATGGAGCTGCCAGTCGACCAGACTCTTCCAGATCTGCCAGTCGACCAGACTCTTCCAGATCTGCCAGTCGACCAGACTCTTCCAGATCTGCCAGTCGACCAGACTCTTCCAGATCTGCCAGTCGACCAGACTCTTCCAGATCTGCCAGTCGACCAGACTCTTCCAGATCTGCCAGTCGACCAGACTCTTCCAGATCTGCCAGTCGACCAGACTCTTCCAGATCTGCCAGTCGACCAGACTCTTCCAGATCTGCCAGTCGACCAGACTCTTCCAGATCTGCCAGTCGACCAGACTCTTCCAGATCTGCCAGTCGACCAGGATCTGCCGAAACCGCCAGTCAGCCAGGATCTGCCGAAACCACCAGCCAGCCAGGTAGATTCATCAACTTGCCTGAGCTTCCTCTCACTCCTGAGCTTCCTCTCACTCCTGAGCTTCCTCTCACTCCTGAGCTTCCCCTCAGTCCCGAGCTGCCTCAGTCCCGAGCTGCCCCTCAGTCCCGATCTGCTCCTCAGTCGAGTGGGGTTCTGGGTGAGGACTACTAGGCCATGGTCGGCGGCGAGGGTGGACTATCCAGGGACGCGAGGAGAAGGGACTAAGACATTGATTGAGTGGGGTCCACGTCCCGCGCCGGAGCCGCCACCATGGACAGACGCCCACCCGAACCCTCCCTATTGTTTTGAGGTGCGTTCGGGAGTCCGCACCTTAGGGGGGGGGTTCTGTCACACCCTGGTCAAAGTATTTTGTGTTTATCTTTATTTATTTGGTCAGGCCAGGGTGTGGCATGGGTTTTTGTATGTGGTGTGTATGTATAGGGATTGTAGCTAGTGGGGTGTTCTAGCTAAGTCCATGGCTGTCTGAAGTGGTTCTCAATCAGAGGCAGGTGTTTATCGTTGTCTCTGATTGGGAACCATATTTAGGCAGCCATATTCTTTGAGTTTGTCGTGGGTGATTGTCCTTAGTGTTAGTTTGCACCAGTTTAGGCTGTTTCGGTTTTCATTACGTTTATTATTTTGCACTGTTTGTATTTAGATTCGTGTTGCTATAGTCACAATAAACATGGATCGTAATCTACACGCCGCATTTTGGTCCGACTCTCCTTCTCATCAAGAAAACCGTTACACATTGTAGTTACTCCACAATACTAACCTAATTGACAGAGTAAAAAGAAGACAGCCTTTACATTATAAAATATTCCAAAACATGCTTCCTGTTTGCAACAAATCACTAAAGTAATACTGTACAAAATGTGGCAAACAATTCACTTTTTGTCCTGAATACAAAGCATTATGTTTGGGGCACATCCAATACAGCACATTACTGAGTACCACTTTTCATATTTTCAAACACAGTGGTGGCTGCATCATGTTATGGGTATGCTTGTAATCGTTAAGGACTGGGGAGTATTTCAGGATAAAAAATAAACGGAATAGAGATAAGCACAGGCAATATCCTAGAGGAAAACCCGGCTCAGTCTGCTTTCCACCAGACACTCTGAGATCAATTCACCTTTCAGCAGGACAATAACCTAAAACAAAAGAACACATTTGTATTAGAGTTGCTTATCAAGAAGTCAGTGAATGTTCCTGAGTGGCCTAGTTACAGTTTTGACATAAATCTACTTGACAATCTATGGCAAGACCTGAAAATGGTTTTCTATCAATGATCAACAACCAATTTGACAGAGCTTGAAGAAATTTGAAAAGAATAATGGCCAAACGTTGCACAATCCAGGTGTGTAAAGATCTTAGAGACTTACCCAGAAAGACTCACAGCTGTAATCGCTGCCAAAGGTGCTACTACAAAGTATTGACTTGGGGGTGTGAATACTTATGTAAATGAAATATTTTGGTATTTAATTTTCAAATCAACTGGAAACATCTCTAAAAACATGTTTTTACGTTGTGATTATGGGGTATTGTGTGTAGGTGAGTGAGAAGTAATATCAACTTAGTCCATTTTTAATTCAGTCTACAACACAACAAAATGTGGAATAAGTCAAGGGATATGAATACTTTCTGAAAGTACTGTATACCATGACCCTCGTGTAAATACAGACACTTGCACACTCACAACTTCCTTACCTTCCATGCCCTCACAGACACGTAACCATACAGAAATGTATTCAGGCACACACACTTTCCTATGACATTCTGAATTGTGCGACTTGCAGGTCATGCTCTCTCTCTCTCTCTCTCTCTCTCACACACACACACACACACACACACACTACCCCTCCTCTTAACCCCCCCACCACCATGTCCTACTATCTACCCCTCCTCTTAACCCCCCCACCACCATGTCCTACTATCTACCCCTCCTCTTAACCCCCCCACCACCATGTCCTCCTACCTACCCCTCCTCTTACCCCCCCCCCCCACCATGTCCTATTCTCTACCCCTCCTCTTACCCCCCCCCCCCCCACCATGTCCTACTCTACAGCAACCCCCCTGACCTCCTGAGGCCTCCTGTCTGTCAGATAGCTTGTGGGGCTCACCAGCAGGCAGTGTGGCGACTGACAGGGCAGGGGCCTGTGTGTGTGTGGGGCAGGGGCCTGTGTGTGTGTAGGGCAGGGGCCTGTGTGTGTGTGGGGCAGGGGCCTGTGTGTGTGTGGGGCAGGGGCCTGTGTGTGTGTGGGGCAGGGGCCTGTGTGTGTGTGGGGCAGGGGCCTGTGTGTGTGTGGGGCAGGGGCCTGTGTGTGTGTGTGGCAGGGGCCTGTGTGTGTGGGGGGCAGGGGCCTGTGTGTGTGTGGGGCAGGGGCCTCTGTGTGTATGTGGGTCAGGGGCCTGACGGGTCCTGCAGTAACGGCTGCTCACTGCTGGACCCACAGCTGTCTGTCTACGTTAGTTAGCCCGGCCTGGCCTGGGACCCCCCTCTCCATTGCTTCCCAGGCCTGGAGAGGACAGAGGAGGGGCGAAGGGCGAGGATTACTGAGGACCTGTCGCCACCACCACCAGCCTCTCCTTACTTCTACACACACAGCCTACGACCCCCCCCCCCCCCCCCCCTCCCCAACCGGCTGCTGAGACTGCCCCTTGGTCAAACTAATGTACGGTATGACAGTGCATGTGCTTATGGGGCGAGGTGGGGGGTAATCAATGGGTCTGTGTCTAGACCCATTTTTCACAGCCATAGCACTTCAGAGTGAGCGCTGTCAAAACCTCTGTCACCAGGAACCTGTTAGGTTTGCAGATTCAGACCTGTTTGTGCTGTCCTGCCTATGGTCATTGTCACTCCAAAGTGGGCAAAACAACACAAGCAGATGTCAAACTGGACAGGATATAATGGGTAGCCAGAGTGGTGGTCCCTCTGTGTGGTGTGAAACTGGACAGGATATAATGGGTAGCCAGAGTGGTGGTCCCTCTGTGTGATGTGAAACTGGACAGGATATAATGGGTAGCCAGAGTGGTGGTCCCTCTGTGTGGTGTGAAACTGGACAGGATATAATGGGTAGCCAGAGTAGTGGTCCCTCTGTGTGGTGTGAAACTGGACAGGATATAATGGGTAGCCAGAGTGGTGGTCCCTCTGTGTGGTGTGAAACTGGACAGGATATAATGGGTAGCCAGAGTAGTGGTCCCTCTGTGTGGTGTGAAACTGGACAGGATATAATGGGTAGCCAGAGTGGTGGTCCCTCTGTGTGGTGTGAAACTCAGTCTTCGGTGTGTTTGTTTTACTCTTGTTTCCTGCAATGAATAAATATCATAGAATAACTTGGAAACTGTAATTTTATTTTATAGCTGAGTCTGACCCTCTACACTGACTGAATGTGACAAGAGAGGGCTGCTATTCTGGGGCCGGTGTGAGTTGATGTAAAAAATTTAAATAAATATTTTTTAAATAAATAAAAGTTTAGCAAGTGTTTTAATTCGTGTTTTTGCTTTTTTTTCACTGCTGATTGTTTGTGAAAGCTGGGACCTTTTTTTTGGTAACGCCATGAGAAAACAGAAGAGCCTCCATTTTCTGTTTATATTGAATCTCCTTTGCTCAGTATTTATTTCCCCTCTTTGTGAAAGAAGGCAGAGGCCAGAGAGGTTCAGAGAGGTTCAGAGAGGTTCAGAGAGGTTCAGAGAGGTTCAGAGAGGTTCAGAGACACAGATTTATTTTTGTTGTTGCCAAAACCACTGTCATAATGCCTGGTGTTCAGAAACCACTGTCATAATGCCTGGTGTTCAGAAACCACTGTCATAATGCCTGGTGTTCAGAAACCGCTGTCATAATGCCTGGTGTTCAGAAACCACTGTCATAATGCCTGGTGTTCAGAAACCACTGTCATAATGCCTGGTGTTCAGAAACCACTGTCATAATGCCTGGTGTTCAGAAACCGCTGTCATAATGCCTGGTGTTCAGAAACCGCTGTCATAATGCCTGGTGTTCAGAAACCACTGTCATAATGCCTGGTGTTCAGAAACCACTGTCATAATGCCTGGTGTTCAGAAACCGCTGTCATAATGCCTGGTGTTCAGAAACCACTGTCATAATGCCTGGTGTTCAGAAACCACTGTCATAATGCCTGGTGTTCAGAAACCACTGTCATAATGCCTGGTGTTCAGAAACTACTGTCATAATGCCTGGTGTTCACCACACATAATTGCTTTGTTGTTTGTACGATGGAGAAAAAAATTCCCTTGCAATTTTGGGCGGTGGGTTTCTCTCGCTGTGACGGTTGCGTGATGGTAGATTGTTTTTCAAGGAAGCTGTGAATAGGGTGGTGGGTGTGTGTTTTAGGGCTGGGTGATGTATCAAATTAATTCAATTCATTCAAATGTATTTAATAGTGTGATGTTCCAAATGCCTGTATTTCCAAAATCAAGTTTTTTTAATGAGTGTTTTGTGTATTGTTAGTCTCATCTCCTTCGCTCCTTCTGTGCAGCTTCCCACTTGCACACAGACACCAAGCTCCTCGCCCAGACACCAAGCCCCTCGCCCAGACACCAAGCCCCTCGCCCTTCTGTGCTATGCTGTGTGCACTGTGTACCTTCTCACTCTCACACAGACACCAAGCCCCTCGCCCAGACACCAAGCCCCTCGCCCAGACACCAAGCCCCTCGCCCAGACACCAAGCCCCTCGCCCTTCTGTGCAGCTTCTCACTTGCACACAGACACCAAGCCACTCGCCCAGACACCAAGCCCCTCACCCAGACACCAAGCCCCTCGCCCAGACACCAAGCCCCTCGCCCTTCTGTGCAGCTTCCCACTTGCACACAGACACCAAGCCACTCGCCCAGACACCAAGCCCCTCACCCAGACACCAAGCCCCTCGCCCAGACACCAAGCCCCTCGTCCTTCTGTGCTGTGTGCACTGTGTACCATCTCACTCTCACACAGACACCAAGCCCCTCGCCCAGACACCAAGCCCCTCGCCCTTCTGTGCTATGCTGTGTGCACTGTGTACCTTCTCACTCTCACACAGACACCAAGCCCCTCGCCCAGACACCAAGCCCCTCGCCCTTCTGTGCTATGCTGTGTGCACTGTGTACCTTCTCCCTCTCACACAGACACCAAGCCCCTCGCCCAGACACCAAGCCCCTCGTCCTTCTGTGCTGTGTGCACTGCGTACCTTCTCACTCTCACACAGACACCAAGCCCCTCGCCCAGACACCAAGCCCCGCGTCCTTCTGTGCTGTGCTGTGCTGTGCTGTGTTCACTGTGTACCTTCTCACTCTCACACAGACACCAAGCCCCTCAACCAGACACCAAGCCCCTCGCCCAGACACCAAGCCTCTCGCCCAGACACCAAGCCCCTCCACCTGCCACTCACAACAACAACAACGAAGAAAGATACCTTCTTCCTCTTGCACAACAAGCAGTTTAAACTGGTTTCCACTGGTTACCACAGACACAAAGTCCAAATTGGTTATATTGTCAAAATTAATGTAAACAACAATGTGTTTTTTCGTCTTAATTTAAAGCTGCAATATATAACTTTTTGGGTGAGCCAACCAAATTCAGATAGAAATGTGAGTTATAGATCTGTCATTCTCATTGAAAGCCAGTCTAAGAGGCGGTAGATCTGTTCTATGTGCGCTATTTCTATGCTTCCCGTAATTATGTTTTGTTTTTGAGTCTTGTACTTTCAGTTTTGTACAACAGCTTCAAACTGCTGAATATACACTATCTTTGGTTATGGAAAATATATTTGACAGCAGTTTAAATGGTACAATGATTCTCTACACTATACTTGCTTGTATTGTCACATAAACTGAAATGAGGCGAATAATTAGAATTTTAGCAGCCAGGAAATGGCAGAGTAATTTCTGCATAAGGCATGTTTAAGGTTAGGGTCAGGCATAAGGCTAGTAGTGTGGTGTAGGGTTAGGGTTAGGGTCAGGCATAAGGTTAGTAGTGTGGTATAGGGTTAGGTTTAGGGTCAGGCATAAGGTTAGCAGTGTGGTGTAGGGTTAGGGTTAGGGTCAGGCATAAGGTTAGCAGTGTGGTGTTAGGTTTTAATTACCAGAGTAAGAACTCGACGGACACTATGAAATATTAAACCAAGTTTATTCTTCCCAGAGGATCGAACAGCTGCATCGACAAAAACATGTTTACAATAGTGGTGGTATGTGTATCCCACTTTGGGTGGAGTAGGCTCCTCCTCGCTAAACATTGCATCTTTATTGCTAGGCAGGAAACTAAGTGATACTGGCAATAAACGGTTCCATTTCCCTTAACGTGACCTGACCTGACCTCAACCCCTTTATCCACGGCTCTCTCCCCTTATCAGTACTGCCACATGTGACCGTTTTCCCTGCACTCAGCCCCTCCCAAGCTTAATTGCACCATAACCCTTCCTCTACATACTCCTGGTTCAGACCCTGGGCTACGGCACCCCTCAGGTGCCGTAATGATTAATGATTATAATGATTAATACCATTTAAAGTTCACAAATCCAAACCCATCAGTGGTTAAGGTCAGGGTTAAGGTTAGGGTTAGGTTTAAAATCACATTTTAAGAGAAATTGTTGAAATAGGTGGGCTTTTTGTCTTTGTGGCTGTGGTAACTAGTGACGACTGTTTAAAACTTGCTGTTTGCATTTTAGGTTTGGTCCAACAGAATCGATCATATGGACACCGAAATGCTCAGAGACATTATTTTACTGTAATAGACAAGTTAACCTTTCTAATGATATATATTTTTTTGATCTCAACTCCCAAAATGTAGAACAGAGCAGACCCCTACAAAAACGAGAGTATCAATCAACATGATTGTGGTGTTCATTGATGTAATGTATTAATGTATTAAATGTATTAATACTCCGTTTCTGTCACGCGAGGCATTAGCGGCACCACGTACCGCTAGCAGAAGTTTAGCCACATTCTATCATTCTATCGAAGTTTAGCCACATTCTATCATTCTATCGAAGTTTAGCCACATTCTATCATTCTATCGAAGTTTAGCCACATTCTATCATTCTATCGAAGTTTAGCCACATTCTATCATTCTATCGAAGTTTAGCCACATTCTATCATTCTATCGAAGTTTAGCCACATTCTATCATTCTATCGAAGTTTAGCCACATTCTATCATTCTATCGAAGTTTAGCCACATTCTGTCATGTTGTCTTGTCTCTGTCCTTTCCCTTCACCCTGTCTCCCTCTGCTGGTCGTGTTAGGTTACCTTTTCTCCCCCGCTTTCCCCCAGCTGTCCCTTGTCTCCTCTAACTACCCATTCACCCCGTTCCCCACCTGTTCCCTTTTTCCCTCTGATTAGGTCCCTATATCTCTCTCTGTTTCTGCTCCTGTCCTTGTCGGATTCTTGTTTGTTTGTGTCATTCATGCCTGAACCAGACTGTCGTCATGTTTGCTGTAACCTTGTCCTGTCCTGTCGGAATCTGCCGGTCCATCTGAGCCTACCTATGTGTGGTAATTAAAGAAGCTCTGTTTAAGTTGATTCGCTTTTGGGTCCTCATTCACGCACCGTAACAGAAGAATCCGACCAAGAATGGACCCAGCGACTTCGGATCCTCTCCACTCAGCCGTCGAGATCCAGGGAGCGATGCTAGGCAGACACAAGCAGGAATTGTCTGCTGCTCGACATGCCGTTGAGACCCTGGCCACCCAAGTCTCCAACCTCACAGAACAGGTTCACCATCTCCGCCTCGATCCACCGGCCACTTCCAGGGCTTTCGAATCTCCGGAGCCCAGAATCAATAACCCGCCGTGTTACTCTGGGGAGCCCACTGAATGCCGCTCGTTCCTCACCCAGTGTGATATTGTGTTTTCTCTCCAGCCCAACACTTACTCCAGGAGCACTGCTCGTGTCGCCTACGTCATATCTCTCCTTATTGGACGGGCTCGTGAGTGGGGCACGGCAATCTGGGAGGCAAGGGCTGAGTGTATTAACCAGTATCAAGACTTTAAGGAGGAGATGATACGGGTTTTTGATCGATCTGTTTTTGGGGAGGAGGCTTCCAGGGCCCTGTCTTCCCTATGTCAAGGCAATCGATCCATAACAGACTACTCTATTGAGTTTCGCACTCTTGCTGTCTCCAGTGGCTGGAACGAGCCGGCCTTGCTCGCTCGTCTTCTGGAGGGTTTCCGCGCAGAGGTAAAGGATGAGATTCTCTCCCGGGAGGTTCCTTCCAGCGTGGATTCCTTGATTGAACTCGCTATTCGCATTGAGCGACGGGTTGATCTTCGTCACCGAGCTCGTGGAAAGGAGCTCGCGCTCTCCGTCGCCTCCCTCTCCGCATCACTACCATCTTCCTCTGCCGGCTCGGGTGCTGAGCCCATGCAGCTGGGAGGTATCCGCATCTCGACTAAGGAGAGGGAACGGAGAATCACCAACCGCCTCTGTCTCTATTGCGGTTCCGCTGGTCATTTTGTCACTTCATGTCCAGTAAAAGGCCAGAGCTCGTCAGTAAGCGGAGGGCTACTGGTGAGCGCTACTACTCCTGTCTCTCCTTCAAGATCCTGCACTACCTTGTCGGTCCATCTACGCTGGACCGGTTCGTCAGCTTCCTGCAGTGCCTTAATAGACTCTGGGGCGGAGGGCTGTTTTATGGACGAGACCTGGGCTCGGGAACATGACATTCCTCTCAGACAGTTAAAGGAGCCCACGGCCTTGTTCGCCCTGGATGGTAGTCCTCTCCCCAGGATTCAGCGTGAGACGCTACCTTTAACCCTCACTGTTTCTGGTAATCATAGTGAAACCATTTCTTTTTAAATTTTTCGTTCACCTTTTACACCTGTTGTTTTGGGCCATCCCTGGCTAGTTTGTCATAATCCTTCCATTAATTGGTCTAGTAATTCTATCCTCTCCTGGAACGTCTCTTGTCATGTGAAATGTTTAATGTCTGCTATCCCTCCTGTTTCCTCTGTCTCTTCTTCACAGGAGGAGCCTGGTGATTTGACAGGGGTGCCGGAGGAATATCACGATCTGCGCACGGTGTTCAGTCGGTCCAGGGCCACCTCTCTTCCTCCACACCGGTCGTATGATTGTAGTATTGATCTCCTTCCGGGAACCACCCCCCCCCCGGGGTAGACTATACTCTCTGTCGGCTCCCGAACGTAAGGCTCTCGAAGATTATTTGTCTGTAGCTCTTGACGCCGGTACCATAGTCCCCTCCTCCTCTCCCGCCGGAGCGGGGTTTTTTTTGTCAAGAAGAAGGACGGGTCTCTGCGCCCCTGCATAGATTATCGAGGGCTGAATGACATAACAGTGAAGAATCGTTATCCGCTTCCTCTTATGTCTTCAGCCTTCGAGATCCTGCAGGGAGCCAGGTTTTTCACTAAGTTGGACCTTCGTAACGCTTACCATCTCGTGCGCATCAGGGAGGGGGACGAGTGGAAGACGGCGTTTAACACTCCGTTAGGGCACTTTGAATACCGGGTTCTTCCTTTCGGCCTCGCTAACGCTCCAGCTGTCTTTCAGGCATTAGTCAATGATGTCCTGAGAGACATGCTGAACATCTTTGTTTTCGTTTACCTTGACGATATCCTGATTTTTTCACCGTCACTCCAGATTCATGTTCAGCACGTTCGACGTGTCCTCCAGCGCCTTTTAGAGAATTGTCTTTTTGTGAAGGCTGAGAAGTGCACTTTTCATGCCTCCTCCGTCACATTTCTCGGTTCTGTTATTTCCGCTGAAGGCATTAAGATGGATCCCGCTAAGGTCCAAGCTGTCATTGATTGGCCCGTCCCTAAGTCACGCGTCGAGCTGCAGCGCTTTCTCGGCTTCGCGAACTTCTATCGTCGTTTCATCCGTAATTTCGGTCAGGTGGCAGCTCCTCTCACAGCCCTTACTTCTGTCAAGACGTGCTTTAAGTGGTCCGTTTCCGCCCAGGGAGCTTTTGATCTCCTCAAGAATCGTTTTACATCCGCTCCTATCCTTGTTACACCTGACGTCTCTAGACAGTTCGTTGTCGAGGTTGACGCGTCAGAGGTGGGAGTGGGAGCCATCCTTTCTCAGCGCTCCCTCTCTGACGACAAGGTCCACCCATGCGCGTATTTTTCTCATCGCCTGTCGCCGTCGGAACGTAACTATGATGTGGGTAACCGCGAACTGCTCGCCATCCGGTTAGCCCTAGGCGAATGGCGACAGTGGTTGGAGGGGGCGACCGTTCCTTTTGTCGTTTGGACTGACCATAGGAACCTTGAGTACATCCGTTCTGCCAAACGACTTAATGCGCGTCAGGCGCGTTGGGCGCTGTTTTTCGCTCGTTTCGAGTTCGTGATTTCTTATCGTCCGGGCTCTAAGAACACCAAGCCTGATGCTTTGTCTCGTCTCTTCAGTTCTTCAGTAGCCTCCACTGACCCCGAGGGGATTCTCCCTGAGGGGCGTGTTGTCGGGTTGACTGTCTGGGGAATTGAGAGGCAGGTAAAGCAAGCACTCACTCAAACTCCGTCGCCGCGCGCTTGTCCTAGGAACCTTCTTTTCGTTCCCGTTCCTACTCGTCTGGCCGTTCTTCAGTGGGCTCACTCTGCCAAGTTAGCCGGCCACCCTGGCGTTCGGGGTACGCTTGCTTCCATTCGCCAGCGTTTCTGGTGGCCCACCCGGGAGCATGACACGCGTCGTTTCGTGGCTGCTTGTTCGGTCTGCGCGCAGACTAAGTCCGGTAACTCTCCTCCTGCCGGCCGTCTCAGGCCGCTTCCTATTCCCTCTCGACCGTGGTCTCACATCGCCTTAGATTTTGTCACCGGACTGCCTTCGTCAGCGGGGAAGACTGTTATTCTTACGGTTGTCGATAGGTTCTCTAAGGCGGCTCATTTCATTCCCCTTGCTAAGCTTCCTTCTGCTAAAGAGACGGCACAAATCATCATCGAGAATGTTTTCAGAATTCATGGCCTTCCGTCAGACGTCGTTTCGGACAGAGGTCCGCAATTCACGTCTCAATTTTGGAGGGAGTTTTGCCGTTTGATTGGGGCTTCCGTCAGTCTCTCTTCCGGCTTTCACCCCCAGTCTAACGGTCAAGCAGAACGGGCCAATCAGACTATTGGTCGCATCTTACGCAGTCTTTCTTTTCGCAACCCTGCGTCTTGGTCAGAACAGCTCCCCTGGGCAGAATACGCCCACAACTCGCTTCCTTCGTCTGCGACCGGGCTATCTCCTTTTCAGAGTAGCCTCGGGTACCAGCCTCCGTTGTTCTCATCTCAGTTCGCCGAGTCCAGCGTCCCCTCCGCTCAGGCTTTTGTCCAACGTTGCGAGCGCACCTGGAAGAGGGTCAGGTCTGCACTTTGCCGTTATAGGGCGCAGACTGTGAGAGCTGCTAATAAGCGTAGAACGAAGAGCCCTAGATATTGTCGCGGTCAGAGAGTTTGGCTCTCCACTCAGAACCTTCCCCTTAAGACGGCTTCTCGCAAGTTGACCCCGCGGTTCATTGGTCCATTCCGTATCTCTCAGGTCATTAATCCTGTCGCAGTGCGACTTCTTCTTCCGCGATATCTTCGTCGCGTCCACCCGGTTTTCCATGTCTCCTGTGTTAAGCCCGCTCTTCGCGCCCCCGCTCGTCTTCCCCCCCCCCCCCCCATCCTTGTCGAGGGCGCACCTATCTACAGGGTCCGTAAAATCTTGGACATGCGTCCTCGGGGCCGTGGTCATCAGTACCTAGTTGACTGGGAGGGGTACGGTCCTGAGGAGAGGAGTTGGGTTCCCTCTCGGGACGTGCTGGACCGTGCGCTGATTGATGATTTCCTCCGTTGCCGCCAGGTTTCCTCCTCGAGTGCGCCAGGAGGCGCTCGGTGAGTGGGGGGGTACTGTCATGTTGTCTTGTCTCTGTCCTTTCCCTTCACCCTGTCTCCCTCTGCTGGTCGTGTTAGGTTACCTTTTCTCCCCCGCTTTCCCCCAGCTGTCCCTTGTCTCCTCTAACTACCCATTCACCCCGTTCCCCACCTGTTCCCTTTTTCCCTCTGATTAGGTCCCTATATCTCTCTCTGTTTCTGCTCCTGTCCTTGTCGGATTCTTGTTTGTTTGTGTCATTCATGCCTGAACCAGACTGTCGTCATGTTTGCTGTAACCTTGTCCTGTCCTGTCGGAATCTGCCGGTCCATCTGAGCCTACCTATGTGTGGTAATTAAAGAAGCTCTGTTTAAGTTGATTCGCTTTTGGGTCCTCATTCACGCACCGTAACACATTCTATCATTCTATCGAAGTTTAGCCACATTCTATCATTCTATCGAAGTTTAGCCACATTCTATCATTCTATCTAGTCTGTGTTTTATAAATGTACAATGACCATAAAAATACGCATGTCTGTAAGGAATTGTAAACTTGTTCTCATTCTGAGCAATGAGCTTCTTCTTATCCAGGTAGACAACTAGATGTTAATATCTTAAAGTGAACAGGCTGTGTTGTTTAAACAGGTGGAGATGGACAGGAGGGTCTATTCATAACAGTTCAACTGTCCTAACTTGTTAGCAAACAAAAAAAGCTGTAGATCCAAGTTGGCTAGACTTTTAAATATGAAGATTAGCTGGCTGCTCACTAGCACACGGGCTTGTTGTTGAGAGATTGTTTATGACACCTGTGTTCATGTTCTAGAATGCTACAACAAGTTGGTCATTATCAGTGGATATGTATTGTGAATGGTTCTGGTTAAATATGTAACAAGACTTGTATTTTTATAGACAGACGAGCCAGATCAGTGATTTATTGCAACAAACAAAAAAAAAGGCAGGTTAAACCATTTTGATCAAATAATTAAAGAATTAGTGGGTCTGATGAAATAATTAAATTATTAGTGTGTCTTATGGTTGTGGAAGGCTTATATTTAATCCTATGTACAATGTTACATGCAGTGTTTTGTGCAACAAAGGTTATTTAGAGAAAAAAAATTATATACAGTATATTGTGAATTTCCCATAATTTTGAAAAAAAATCGAGATATGATTTTCAGGCCATATCGCCAAACCCTATGTGTCTGTGTGTGTGCTGAGAGACAGTGAGAAAGAGAGAGAGAGAGAGAGAGAGAGAGATCTGTGAAGGCCTATGAAGGAATGGTCTGAATGGAGTTTTGTCTAGGCGGTGTGCGACTGTGTGCCGTGGTGGCAATCTGATCCGCTGGGAACCCTGTGAGACTGTGTGTGTGCGTGCTTGCGTGCCAGCATATGTGTGTGTGGGAACTCTGCAAGACTTCCATGGAGCAGTAAACACAACAACAGGAACTAGTGGAACCAAGACTTAAAAATAACGGATGTTGGCACAGGATGGAGGGAATGTTGGAGCTTAACTAACAAAATTACAGTTTATGAAAATGTATGCTTAATCCAGGATAATGTAATGTATAGAATGTATTACACAAAGTTAACAAAGTCTACAGCACAATGGCAGAGTCATGTCTTAAGTGTAAAACTAACAATGACTCAATAATCCATGCTTTCTGGGAACGCTATGGAGCCCAAAAGTTATGGGCGGAGCTAGAAAGTTGGCTGTCAGAAGGATTACAATGTAAATCTGTCTGTCTGAGATACACAACGGGCTGGATGATTGTCTTGGGGCGGCAGGGTAGCCTAGTGGTTAGAGCAATGGACTAGTAAACAAAATGTTGCAAGTTCAAATCCCCAAGCTGACAAGGTAAATATCTGTCATTCTGCCCCTGAACAAGACAATTAACCCACTGTTCCTAGGCTGTCATTGAAAATAAGATTCTTACCTGACTTGCTTAGTTAAATAATGATGGAAAAAAAAGAAATCAGCTTGAAAAAACATACTAAAAATGTGGTAATCAATCCATCATCAACACTATGGAAAAAGAGAATGATTTCTTATTGAAATATTAACATAGCATGGACGACAGAGAAAAACAACTTGGGTAAGGCCATGTGGAAAACAGTAATGCAGGCACTAGGGAGGTGTGAGCATGCAGGCCAGTAAATTGTTGTTCGTATGTATAAGTTTGCATCTGGATTGGGAAAATGTTTTTTTTTTGTGCAAAAAATGACAATAAAATAATATATATACAGTATATATACAGTACCAGTCAAAAGTTTGGACACATCTACTCATGGAAGGGATTTTCTTTATTTGTACTATTTTCTACATTGTAGAATAATAGTGAAGACATCAAAACTATGAAATAATACATATGGAATCATGTAGTAAGCAAAAAAGTGCTAAACAAATCAAAATATTATTTATATTTTAGATTCTTCGAAGTAGCCATCCTTTACCTTGATGACAGCTTTGCACACTCTTGGCATTCTTCAACCAGTCACCTGGAATGCATTTCAATTAACAGGTGTGCCTTGTTAAAAGTTCATTTGTGGAATTTCTTTCCTTCCCAATGCATTTAAGCCAATCAGTTGTGTTGTGACAAGGTAGAGGTGATATACAGAAGACCATATTATGGTAAGAACAGCTCAAATAAGCAAAGAGAAACGACAGTCCATCATTACTTTAAGACATGAAGGTCAGTCAATCTGGAACATTTCAAGAACTGTGAAAGCTTCTTCAAGTGCAGTCGCAAAAAACAATCAAGCATTGGCTCTCATGTTGCCCGCCAAAGGAAAGGAAGACAGGTGAGGAAAATCCCAGTCTGGCCTCACTATCCTCGCTAGTAAAGACAGAGTTAAGCAGTCCCACACATCACACAGTCACAGCACATGTGGACCAGTTATGGAGATTATGGAGTTCTAAAATGTATTGTAACATATCTTGATACATTCAAATATATATCATATCTCTCATTTAATTTCTGTCCTTTGACAGCTAAAAATAAATCTAATGCTAATCACATAATAAACATACTTCTTCTGCCTGCAGCGAGGTCACAGTCATGATATAAATCCGTATTGGACGTCCACCCCTGTCTGAGGACGTCAGGGAGGTCACAGTCACGATATAAATCCGTATTGGACGTCCACCCCTGTCTGAGGACGTCAGGGAGGTCACAGTCATGATATAAATCCGTATTGGACGTCCACCCCTGTCTGAGGACGTCAGGGAGGTCACAGTCATGATATAAATCCGTATTGGACGTCCACCCCTGTCTGAGGACGTCAGGGACGTCACCTACAAGGAGGTTTCGGTTTTGCATCAGCTTCTGATGTGCTAGAAAGTTATTTTATTTTATTTTGGTTTTAAGCTTATCCCAAAACTTAACCCTTACCTTAACCATTTGGAGATAAAACCCTAACCTTAAAAATGCTGAGTTAATGCCTAAACGTAACCTTAAACACTTCGAAATTTGACATGTGCAAAAACGTCAAAATTTGATATTTGTGTAACATGGATGAACGTCTAATTGTGACATGAGACTGTGAGAGCTGGTTGCAGCCTGCTGGGGGACCAAACCTGACACTAGAACCTGTTGAATCAAAATCTACACGACAACCAGCCAGATACTGTAAGCATCATAGCATCCTTTTGTTTGAGTGTTTTCTCCCAGGCTCAACTGGTGACAGAAAGCTATAGCTGTCCACACATGCAGCTGTGTCCCGCTGAGGCCGACACCCACGCACCCCCATCACAGGAAGTGACATCGTCAACTCGTGACAAGAATACAGGAAGATTGACGGCGGTGAGTGAGGAACATAGGGGACACATCAGACAGCGTAATCCAGCAGCTGTGGCTGAGAGATGATCTTCCCGACAGATTAAGTCAGGGATTGAGCACAGGCCAGAACCCTAGGACTGGGAATACATTTTAGAGGAGACGTGGTAATATTGACTGGTAGGATATGTACAAAAGGCCTTCATAATTAGGGTTCCAATTCTACCGATAATTTACAGAAGTTACCGGAATCTTCAGTAATTTTGGTAATTAAGAGAAAATCTTCGGCAATCTATTGTAATTTTGATCATTTATACTTTAATAAAATATATATATTATATATATTCAGATATAGTATTAATTTATTATATCTGTGTGGATATTGTCTATGAGTTTCTAATAGATAGACAATATGGTTCAAGAGAAAATTGCCTAATTAATCAAGAAAGCATCTAATCAACAATGGTATCATTTTAAATTAACTCTGCAACTCTTCCAACTATTGACTTTTACAGACGGGGACCTTCTCACCACCACGACCAGTAGGGTTCATCACAACATCAGCATCTCTCCCACTAACCAGTTTCATGGGACCAAGAAGCTTCCTATTCATTCATGTCTTGACCCTGTTCTCAGTATTGTTGGCAGCACCAACCTCACCCACATTGATCGTGTCCCCCCCCCCCCCCTCTCTCTCTCTCTCCTCACAGTGTTTGAGAGTTCCACAGATGTTGGACTTGGCCGGTTGCTCTGGGGCCGGTTGGGGCCCCCAGTGCCACCATGAGAGCTTCCTTTGTGGGACACAAGCATTGTCTATTTGTACTGGGAATGGCAGTGGTGATGGGAATGTGGTTCAGAGCTAGAGAATCTCTCTCTCTGTTTATCTGTGTGTGTCTCACGGCCAGCCAAGGTTCTCTCAGCCCTTCAGAGGACATTGTGGCCCTGACCTACCTGCAGGCCCTGCTACCTTACTGACCGTGACCTGAAGGTCCTTCTACCTTACTAACCCTGACCTGAAGGTCCTTCTACCTTACTGACCCTGACCTGAAGGTCCTTCTACCTTACTGACCCTGGTACTGGCCCAGCCTGAAGGTCCTTCTACCTTACTAACCCTGGTGCTGGCCCAGCCTGAAGGTCCTTCTACCTTACTGACCCTGACCTGAATGTCCTTCTACCTTACTGACCCTGGTACTGGCCCAGCCTGAAGGTCCTTCTACCTTACTAACCCTGGTGCTGGCCCAGCCTGAAGGTCCTTCTACCTTACTGACCCTGACCTGAATGTCCTTCTACCTTACTGACCCTGACCTGAAGGTCCTTCTACCTTACTGACCCTGACCTGAAGGTCCTTCTACCTTACTGACCCTGACCTGAAGGTCCTTCTACCTTACTGACCCTGGTACTGGCCCAGCCTGAAGGTCCTTCTACCTTACTAACTCTGGTGCTGGCCCAGCCTGAAGGTCCTTCTACCTTACTGACCCTGACCTGAATGTCCTTCTACCTTACTGACCCTGGTGCTGGCCTGAAAGTCTTGCTACCCCTCCTCACTCTTCATGAGGCTGCCAAGCCAACCTCCTGCCATTGGAGCACTTGTGATTTTTAGTCTAGGACTAGGCTTAATCTGTGTCTGGGAAACCAGGATGTAATAGAGATATACTGTATGAACTAGATTACTGAAACGTCAGGAGGTCTGTGTGCTGTGATTGTTCCCTACTTGAGGAGTTCGATGGGGTAGTGCCACATCCTTTCAACAGAAAATCCCTTTCAGAAAAATCACTAAAGTTGACTAAATTGGCAGTGACTTTCATTATCAACTAGAAGTGTAATAAAAAAAATGTGTAGAACACTGAATAGATCTCATGCGGACATATTCAACACTGAGAGAACATAGTGCTTATTTTAGCAATGGATCGTATGTCTACCCCCCCGTCTCCCCTCATGATCCCTTTAGAGAACGATTAGATATGCCGCTGATGAAGGGTCAGGAAGCTACTGTTCTATTTTAGGACTTTGGGAAACTTCACTGCACAGTCTGAAGAACTGGCATCTAGGGCTATGCAAGGAAAGTGATTCTTTTTTTTTGTGGGGGGGGGGGGGGGGGGGGGGGGGGGGGGGGGAATAAATAAGGAGTGGTCCCCAAAAATGAATGACAACAAAAAGAAGTGAGTAAGAAAAGAAATGATGCCCAGAGAACCAAGATGTAGAGAAGGATCTCCTCATGGTCCCAGACTCTGTGGCTCAGAGAAGGAGGGATACAGAGGATCTCTCTCTCTCTACAAAGACAGTACAGAGACCCAAACAGAGAGACAAAGACAGTACAGAGACCCAGACAGAGAAACAAAGACAGTACAGAGGCCCAGACAGAGAGACAAAGACAGTACAGAGACCCAGACAGAGAAACAAAGACAGTACAGAGGCCCAGACAGAGAGACAAAGACAGTACAGAGACCCAGACAGAGAAACAAAGACAGTACAGAGGCCCAGACAGAGAGACAAAGACAGTACAGAGACCCAGACAGAGAAACAAAGACAGTACAGAGGCCCAGACATAGAGACAAAGACAGTACAGAGACCCAGACAGAGAAACAAAGACAGTACAGAGACCCAGACAGAGAAACAAAGACAGTACAGAGGCCCAGACAGAGAGACAAAGACAGTACAGAGGCCCAGACAGAGAGACAAAGACAGTACAGAGGCCCAGACAGAGAGACAAAGACAGTACAGAAGCCCAGCCAGAGAGACAAAGACAGTACAGAGGCCCAGACAGAGAGACAAAGACAGTACAGAGACCCAGACAGAGAGACAAAGACAGTACAGAGACCCAGACAGAGAGACAGACAGTACAGAGGCCCAGACAGAGAGACAAAGACAGTACAGAGGCCCAGACAGAGAGACAAAGGCAGTACAGAGGCCCAGACAGAGAGACGGACAGGGGCTGGGGACAGATAGACAAAGACAGTACAGAGACCCAGACAGAGAGACAAAGACAGTACAGAGGCCCAGACAGAGACACAAAGATGGTACAGAGGCCCAGACAGAGAGACAAAGACAGTACAGAGGCCCAGGCAGAGAGACGGACAGGGGCTGGGGACAGATAGACAAAGACAGTACAGAGACCCAGACAGAGAGACAAAGACAGTACAGAGACCCAGACAGAGAGACAAAGACAGTACAGAGACACAGACAGAGAGACAGACCCAGAGAGACGGACAGGGACAGATAGACAAAGACAGTACAGAGGCCCAGACAGATAGACAGACCCAGAGAGACGGACAGGGACAGATAGACAAAGACAGTACAGAGACACAGACAGAGAGACAAAGACAGTACAGAGACACAGACAGAGAGACAAAGACAGTACAGAGGCCCAGACAGAGAGACAAAGACAGTACAGAGGCCCAGACAGAGAGACAGACCCAGAGAGACGGACAGGGACAGGGACAGAGAGACAGAGTCCAGAGAGCCAGACAGAGACAGATAGACAAAGACAGACAGACTGACCCAGAGAGACGGACAGGGACAGGGACAGAGAGACAGAGTCCAGAGAGCCAGACAGATAGACAAGGTGATGGTGTATCTCCTGTAGTTTTCAGGCTCTGCAGCCAGTCTCCATCTCTGGTGATGGTGTAGCTCCTGTAGTTTTCAGGCTCTGCAGCCAGGCTCTATCTCGGGTGATGGTGTAGCTCCTGTAGTTTTCAGGCTCTGCAGCCAGGCTCTATCTCGGGTGATGGTGTAGCTCCTGTAGTTTTCAGGCTCTGCAGCCAGGCTCCATCTCTGGTGATGGTGTAGCTCCTGTAGTTTTCAGGCTCTGCAGCCAGGCTCCATCTCTGGTGATGGTGTAGCTCCTGTAGTTTTCAGGCTCTGCAGCCAGGCTCCATCTCTGGTGATGGTGTAGCTCCTGTAGTTTTCAGGCTCTGCAGCCAGGCTCCATCTCTGGTGATGGTGTAGCTCCTGTAGTTTTCAGGTTCTGCAGCCAGGCTCCATCTCTGGTGATGGTGTAGCTTCTGTAGTTTTCAGGCTCTGCAGCCAAGCTCCATCTTGGGTGATGGTTTAGCTCCTGTAGTTTTCAGGATCTGCAGCCAGGCTCCATCTCTGGTGATGGTGTAGCTCCTGTAGTTTTCAGGCTCTGCAGCCAGGCTCCATCTCTGGTGATGGTGTAGCTCCTGTAGTTTTCAGGCTCTGCAGCCAGGCTCCATCTCTGGTGATGGTGTAGCTCCTGTAGTTTTCAGGCTCTGCAGCCAGTCTCCATCTCGGGTGATGGTGTATCGCCTGTAGTTTTCAGGCTCTGCAGCCAGGCTCCATCTCTGGTGATGGTGTAGCTCCTGTAGTTTTCAGGCTCTGCAGCCAGGCTCCATCTCTGGTGATGGTGTAGCTCCTGTAGTTTTCAGGCTCTGCAGCCAGGCTCCATCTCGGGTGATGGTGTAGCTCCTGTAGTTTCCAGGCTCTGCAGCCAGGCTCCATCTCGGGTGATGGTGTAGCTCCTGTAGTTTTCAGGCTCTGCAGCCAGGCTCTATCTCGGGTGATGGTGTAGCTCCTGTAGTTTTCAGGCTCTGCAGCCAGGCTCCATCTCTGGTGATGGTGTAGCGTTTCAGATTAAGGCTGTCTAACCCTGGGCAGGTTCCTGCCTGTCTCTTTGTTTCTCCCTGTTGAGACTGACTCATCCGCTCATCCTCCCCCCAGTGGGAAGCAGCTAGCTAGGAGATGAACACATCAATGTCACAACACACACACTGGCTTTCTGGCTATATCCTCTCCCTCTGTAAACTTTTTTCCCTGCAACTCCCTCTCCTCTCCTCTCCTCTCCTCTCCTCTCCTCTCCTCTCCTCTCCTCTCCTCTCCTCTCCTCTCCTCACCTCTCCTCCTCACCTCACCTCCTCTCTCTCTTAACTTTACCTCTTCTACCCCCTTCCACCTCTCCTCTCCTCTTCTACCCCCTCCCCTCCCCACCTCTCCTATCCTCTCCTCTCCCCACCTCTCCTTTCCCTTCCCTGTATGAATCTCATGGCATTATCAACCCCCGCCTGGTTGGTCTCTGACACCTCGCGAGGAGGCTCCCACCTAAAGCCTGGGGATCATACACACACACACACACACACACACACACACGCACATACACACGCACACACATACACACTCTTAAAGCCTAGATATCACCTGGGGATCAGGGGCCAGACGCTGATGGATTACAGCAGGGTGTTAACACTGACACACTGGCTTCAACACCACCCAATACCCCTCCCAATACCTCTAAACACCCCTTCATACGCCCCCAACACCACGTTAACAAAGGTGAAGTGAAAAGAGAGATTCACCTGCACCTGTGGTGACTTACCTTACCTCACTTACCTCACTTACCTCTGGTCCAGTCAAGCCAAAAGCCAAGAGCCTAGGCAAGAGCCAATAGACAAGAGCCTATAGACAAGAGCCAAAAGCCAAGAGCCAAGAGTCTATAGACAAGACCCAAGAGCCAAGAGTCTATAGACAAGGGCCAAGAGTCTATAGACAAGAGCCAAGAGTCTATAGACAAGGGCCAAGAGACAAGAGCCAAGAGTCTATAGACAAGACCCAAGAGCCAAGAGTCTATAGACAAGGGCCAAGAGTCTATAGACAAGAGCCAAGAGTCTATAGACAAGGGCCAAGAGCCTAGACAAGAGCCAATAGACAAAGGCCAAGAGCCTAGACAAGAGCCAAGAGTCTATAGACAAGAGCCAATAGACAATAGCCAATAGACAAGAGCCAAGAGTCTATAGACAAGAGCCAATAGACAAGAGCCTATAGACAAGGGCCAAGAGCCTAGACACGATCCAATAGACAAGAGCCAAGAGTCTATAGACAAGAGCCAAGAGTCTATAGACAAGGGCCAAGAGTCTAGACAAGAGCCAATAGACAAGAGCCTATAGACAAGAGCCAATAGACAAGAACCAATTGACAAGAGCCAATAGACAAGAGCAAAAAGACTGTAGACAAGATCCTATAGACAACAGCATAGCCAAGATCCTATAAACAAGAGCCAAAATCATATAGACAAGAGCCAAGAGAATATAGACAAGATCCTATAGACGAGAGCCAAGATCTTATAGCCAAGAGCCTTTCCAAGTCTTCTTCAAAGACACAACTGACTGATCTGAAGGTTATAGAATGGGAAGAAGGACACTGTCTGAGACTTGACGTGGTTTGGAAGAAGTTAGGAACCTGAAGGAATTCAGCCTCAGGGGTAGATTTGGTTGTCCAATAGAAGCTACTTTCCCTCTAACCAGGTTGGTAAAGATAACATGGATCAATGCCATCGTGTTTTGATCTTTAGGAAGGGAAAGCCTTCTTAGTCCTGACATCACAATGTGGATGTTGTCATCAAGACTTAGTTATGGCACCGGTGGTGTTAGGGTGTGGACGTATGCTGTATTCTAGTTCCAATGGAATGAAAGAGAGGTGTTAAGGGTTTAAATAAAATAGAAAAATGTCAAACTAAAACTGGAGAGTAGTCAGAGGGAGGGAGGGAGAGGGCGAGGGAGGGAGGAGAGAGAGAGCGAGGGAGGGAGGGAGGAAGGGAGGGACATATGGGTTGGGTGAATCAGGAGATACATCAATTGGTCTTCAATGTGATTCTTGGAGCAGCAGAATCTACCAATAATTTTCAACTCCCACTCCAGTTCTCCTTTCTTACAACCGACACACATTCACACACACAAACTCCCAAACATACACACACACATGATCCAGCCCACTCACCCACACTCTGCTGTCTTTCTCCTAAAAGGGTCGAGTGCAGGGGGCCCAGGGTCCCTTCATAGCCTGGCTAGGGGTGCACATACACTGTACAGGGTGTGAGGGGTGTCCCTCTGTCATCTCCTCTCCTCTTTCAGCTCCTCTCCCAGCTATGCAACCCTGGCTGGACAGGAGGATCCTTGTGCTGAGAGGGATAACAACTGTGGTATAGCCTGAGCCTGCACCGTGACCTTATGACCCCTTGTGGCATGGGAAAGTGCACAGCTCTACTCATCTGTCGTTCAGCCGGCTGTCCGGTGGCCTCCGCTCCCACTTGGCGACGGTGAATCGACCTGCAGGCTAGTTGCTGTCTCTAGTTGGTGGCTCCATGTTAGCCTAGCGGCCTAGCGGCCTAGCGTACTCAGGTCTGCTGTCTCTAGTTGGTGGCTCCATGTTAGCCTAGCGGCCTAGCGTATTCAGGTCTGCTGTCTCTAGTTAGTGGCTCCATGTTAGCCTAGCGGCCTAGCGTATTCAGGTCTGCTGTCTCTAGTTAGTGGCTCCATGTTAGCCTAGCGGCCTAGCGTATTCAGGTCTGCTGTCTCTAGTTAGTGGCTCCATGTTAGCCTAGCGGCCTAGCGCTCTCAGGTCTTCAGATCACTCATTCATACCGTCATTAACTCAGCACAGTGTGGGGCAACGTGGTATGGAGAGGGGAAAGGGACCCCCGAGGGACCGTCGTGGGAGATGTAGAGGGACTAGGGATGGACTAGGGAGGGACTAGGGAGGGACTAGGGATGGACTAGGGAGGGACTAGGGATGGACTAGGGATGGACTAGGGATGGACTGGGGAGGGACTAGGGATGGACTAGGGAGGGACTAGGGAGGGACTAGGGATGGACTAGGGAGGGACTAGGGAGGGACTAGGGAGGGACTAGGGATGAACTAGGGAGGGACTAGGGATGAACTAGAGAGGGACTAGGGATGGACTAGGGAGGGACTAGGGATGGACTAGGGATGGACTTCGGAGGGACTAGGGATGGACTAGGGAGGGACTAGGGAGGGACTAGGTATGGACTAGGGATGGACTAGGGAGGGACTAGGGATGGACTAGGGAGGGACTAGGGAGGGACTAGGGATGGACTAGGTATGGACTAGGTATGGACTAGGGATGGACTAGGTATGGACTAGGGATGGACTAGGGAGGGACTAGGGATGGACTAGGGAGGGACTAGGGATGGACTAGGGAAGGACTAGGGATGGACTAGGGATGGACTAGGGATGGACTAGGGATGGACTAGGGATGGACTAGGGATGGACTAGGGATGGACTAGGGAGGGACTAGGGATGGACTAGGGAAGGACTAGGGAGGGACTAGGGATGGACTAGGGAGGGACTAGGGATGGACTAGGGATGGACTAGGGATGGACTAGGGAGGGACTAGGGAGGGACTAGGGATGGACTAGGGAGGGACTAGGGAGGGACTAGGGATGGACTAGGGATGGACTAGGGAGGGACTAGGGAGGGACTGGGAATGGACTAGGGATGGACTAGGGAGGGACTAGGGAGGGACTAGGGATGGACTAGGGATGGACTAGGGAGGGACTAGGGATGGACTAGGGAGGGACTAGGGAGGGACTAGGGAGGGACTAGGGATGGACTAGGGAGGGACTAGGGAGGGACTAGGGAGGGACTAGGGAGGGACTAGGGAGGGACTAGGGAGGGACTAGGGAGGGACTAGGGAGGGACTAGGGATGGACTAGGGAGGGACTAGGGAGGGACTAGGGATGGACTAGGGAGGGACTAGGGAGGGACTAGGGATGGACTAGGGAGGGACTAGGGAGGGACTAGGGATGGACTAGGGAGGGACTAGGGAGGGACTAGGGATGGACTAGGGAGGGACTAGGGATGGACTAGGGATGGACTAGGAAGGGACTAGGGATGGACTAGGGAGGGACTAGGGATGGACTAGGGAGGGACTAGGGAGGGACTAGGGATGGACTAGGGATGGACTAGGGAGGGACTAGGGAGGGACTAGGGAGGGACTAGGGATGGACTAGGGAGGGACTAGGGATGGACTAGGGAGGGACTAGGGAGGGACTAGGGAGGGACATCAAAAACACTGCGGGAACAAACGTAGTAGTCCCTTATGGAGCTGTGTGTGTGTGTGTGTGTGTGTGTGTGTGTGTGTGTGTGTGTGTGTGTGTGTGTGTGTGTGTGTGTGTGTGTGTGTGTGTGTGTGTGTGTGTGTGTGTGTGTGTGTGTGTATCCACTGTCAGCCTCTCGCCCTACTCAACAACAGGCTCACATACTCTGATCCCTCTGGAAAAGGATACAGAATTTTTCTGCCCTTCATTTGGTTCACACAGTCAGCAGCACGGTAGGAATGTGAGCTATGTGGAACCCTGAGTCTGAGGGAGTGGCTAGAGCGGTGATTTAGAGTATGTCTTGTTGTTCCCATGTCACAAGTTGACAGGGGTATGTGGAGGTATGCTGCTCCATCTACAGTCAGTTACGCTCCTGTTGGGGTCCTCTGTGGTTATAACGTGGTCCAGAAAGAAGGGATGGATTGACAGTTGTTTAACAGACCCCCAGCTGAGACCTATCTACTTGATATTATACCACAATAACATCATCTATTACCTACGTTTCATCATTTTGCAACCATTCATATAATTTAGAGTTAGATCTGAGGTTCACGTTGACCTTACGACCCCTTAGTGACCCACATACTGTAGTAAATACGCTGTCCTCCTCCTACTCCCATTCTCCCATCCTCCTCTCCTCCCCCATACCCCCAGGCTTCCATCCTCCTCTCCTCTCCTCTTCTCCTCCTCCGTACCCCCAGGCTCCCATCCTTCTCTCCTCCCCCATACCCCCAGGCAGATTACGAGAGCGTGAGAGAGAATGAAGGAGAAAGAGATTATGAAAGAGAGAGAATGAAGAAGAAAGAGTTTACGGTTTACGAGAGGGAGAAAATGAAGGAGAAAGAGATTATGAGAGAAAGGTAATGAATGAGAAATAGATTACGAGAGAGAGAGAATGAAGAAGAAAGAGATAACGAGAGACAGAATGAAGGAGAAAGAGAGAGAGAGAGAGAGAGAGAGAGAGAGAATGAAGGAGAAAGAAATTAGAGAGAGAGCGAGAGAATGAAGGAGAAAGAGATAACGAGAGACAGAATGAAGGAGAAAGAGAGAGAGAGAGAGAGAGAGAGAGAGAAAGAGAGAGAGAGAGAGAGAGAGAAAGAGAGAGAGAAAGAGAGAGAGAGAGAGAGAGAGAGAGAATGAAGGAGACAGAGATTACGAGAGAGAGAGAGAGAGAGAGAGAGAGAGAGAGAATGAAGGATAGAGAGATAACGAGAGAGAGAATGAAGGAGAAAGAGATTAATAAGAGAAAGCAAGTGAAAGGGACCTGTTACAGGCATTAGTTGGACAAGAGGGGGGGACAAGCACTTACCTTCCATCAGACATGTGGCGGACCGTAGGGTTGAGGGATGAGGGGAGGAGGGGGGGCACTCTCATATCAGCAGCTGACTGCAGTTAATATTTAATTACCAACAAACTAACGGGGGACACCGTCGCCCCTGTTGAAGTGTGTGTGTGTGTGTGTGTGTGTGTGTGTGTGTGTGTGTGTGTGTGTGTGTGTGTGTGTGTGTGTGTGTGTGTGTGTGTGTGTGTGTGTGTGTGTGTGTGTGTGTGAAAGAGGGAGTTATGGTGTTTAAAGTGGGGCAAATAAATGTATGTCAATTAGTCTGCTAATCAGTGGTGGGTTAGATACTCATGGCACTCCACAGACCAGCAGGCACATTGCTAGGTCACCTTCAGTCTGCTGTCAGTGGTTGGTTAGATACTCATGGCACTCCACAGACCAGCAGGCACATTGCTAGGTCACCTTCAGTCTGCTTGTCAGCACACTTAAGCTGATGGATGCATATTCAAGGTCCAAATAGATATGGATCTAGCTTGATCACAAAAACACAGGCTATGTCACAAAATGTAAGTTGCAGGTCATTGACAAACAGTGTGGCCTCTCTCTCAGTTACGTAGCTGCTGTTACTCCACACTTCAGATAGTACTCACATAACATTGTGTTGCTAGTTCTGTCCCTCCTTGGCCACCCATTTCTTCTTCTTCTTCTTCTTCTTCTTCTTCTTCTTCTTCTTCTTCTTCTTCTTCTTCTTCTTCTTCTTCTTCTATGGTATTATGAAGGTCCGCAAACAAACGCTGGAGGTCTATTCTGCCATGTACTGGATGGGATAGAAACTGAGAATGCAGAAATAATAGGGGGAAGGGGGACGGGGGAATAAACATGCTCCTAATATTTCAAAAGCAAACAAAAAATGAACTCCTTCAGTCAGATTCAAATGTCTACTCAGATCCCTGCACAGAATCAGGATCCTGAGAGGAAGGAACATCTCCATTCAGTATTGCCTGTAACGTTTTGCCTCGTTCATAATGATGTCTAGTTCCTTCTCTGTTTTATTAGTTTGTCCAGCGCAATTTATCACTTGCACAATAAACGCAAAACAAAGTCCACCTTCTTCACTATTAGAATGTCAGGATCAGACATTCACTACAGGCTGTGGGTCATCCTCTACCATCTCATCTCCGTCAGCTATTTGTACTGCCTCCACACAGGAGACCTGCTGGACAGTCCTGAACCCAGCTGCAGCGACCTCCTTCACCCTTACAGGGCACCCCGGGAACTCTGGGATGTGGTTCCGTGCTTCCTCAGACTCTTCACCGATGACACATGTATTCCTTCTGCAAATGCTTGCCACGTGTCCAAACTTTTTACAATTGTAACACTGCAGTGCATTTTGTGTTTACGGTCTCACCGGATATCTCACATAACCAAGTTTTACGTGAGTCGGGTGAAGCACTTCATCAAACAACAGTCAAACTGACAGGCTTTCCTCCCTTCAATCCAGCATTCAGGTCAAGTGACGTGCGTCGACCACTCCCGGCATGTTCTCCCTAAACCAACGAGATGCCCAACGAGATGCCCAACGAGATGTCCAACGAGATGCCCAACGAGATGCCCAACGAGATGTCCAACGAGATGCCCAACGAGATGTCCAACGAGATGCCCAACGAGATGTCCAACGAGATGTCCAACGAGATGCCCAACGAGATGTCCAACGAGATGTCCAACGAGATGTCCAACGAGTTGTCCAACGAGATGCCCAACGAGATGTCCAACGAGATGTCCAACGAGATGCCCAACGAGATGCCCAACGAGATGCCCAACGAGATGTCCAACGAGATGCCCAACGAGATGCCCAACGAGATGTCCAACGAGATGCCCAACGAGATGTCCAACGAGATGCCCAACGAGATGTCCAACGAGATGCCCAACGAGATGCCCAACGAGATGTCCAACGAGATGCCCAACGAGATGTCCAACGAGATGTCCAACGAGATGTCCAACGAGATGCCCAACGAAATGTCCAACGAGATGCCCAACGAGATGTCCAACGAGATGTCCAACGAGATGCCCAACGAGATGCCAGAGAATACATCTTTAATCGGTGCCCTACTCAGAAAACCTGAGCTTTCCACATCATAGGTCGAAAGCTTTCGCAGCCACAGAGCTTTCTCCTTTGTCTCTTTTCACACACACAAAATCAACATCTTTACGCTCCTGGTCACTCGGACCCATTCCATTTCCCCTAATTTGTCCTTCATTATCTTCGAGACCGCAAACCGGTCACCTTAAAAAAACGTCCTTAAAAAACGTCCTTAAAAAACGTCCTTAATAAAAACGTCCTCAACTGTACATTTCCAACTGCAGCCCTTTAAGGTCCATTCCTCTTCACCGTCGTAAACTCATTCTCACCAACTTTAATCGTGCCAACAGAATCGCAACAGAACCACTTCCACCATTGCTCTCCCACATGGCCGCACGATGTCCCCGCGGTGATTACCCCCCCCCCTCCTCCTCCAGCAACCGCTCTAGACATTTAGATATTTAGACAT
>NC_143051.1:11580000-11582500 GCF_057628025.1 Oncorhynchus mykiss | reverse complement strand
CGCCTGGCCCAATACATCACTGGAGCCAAGCTCCCTGCCGTCCTGGACCTATATATACTAGGCATTGTCAGAGCCTTGTTAATGTTATGTAATTTTATTGTGCTACATTTTACTTTAGTTTATTTAGTAAATATTTTCTCAACTCTATTTCTTGAAATGCATTGTTGGTTAAAAACTTCTTATGGCTTGAATCCCGCTAACGGGATCGATATGACAACAGCCAGTGAAAGTGCAGGGCGCCAAATTCAAAACAACAGAAATCTCACAATTAAAATTCCTCAAACATATACAGTGCCTTGCGAAAGTATTCGGCCCCCTTGAACTTTGCGACCTTTTGCCACATTTCAGGCTTCAAACATAAAGATATAAAACTGTATTTTTTTGTGAAGAATCAACAACAAGTGGGACACAATCATGAAGTGGAACGACATTTATTGGATATTTCAAACTTTTTTAACAAATCAAAAACTGAAAATTGGGCGTGCAAAATTATTCAGCCCCCTTAAGTTAATACTTTGAAGCGCCAACTTTTGCTGCGATTACAGCTGTAAGTCGCTTGGGGTATGTCTCTATCAGTTTTGCACATCGAGAGACTGACATTTTTTCCCATTCCTCCTTGCAAAACAGCTCGAGCTCAGTGAGGTTGGATGGAGAGCATTTGTGAACAGCAGTTTTCAGTTCTTTCCACAGATTCTCGATTGGATTCAGGTCTGGACTTTGACTTGGCCATCCTAACACCTGGATATGTTTATTTTTTAACCATTCCATTGTAGATTTTGCTTTATGTTTTGGATCATTGTCTTGTTGGAAGACAAATCTCCGTCCCAGTCTCAGGTCTTTTGCAGACTCCATCAGGTTTTCTTCCAGAATGGTCCTGTATTTGGCTCCATCCATCTTCCCATCAATTTTAACCATCTTCCCTGTCCCTGCTGAAGAAAAGCAGGCCCAAACCATGATGCTGCCACCACCATGTTTGACAGTGGGGATGGTGTGTTGCTTTTACGCCAAACATAACGTTTTGCATTGTTGCCAAAAAGTTCAATTTTGGTTTCATCTGACCAGAGCACCTTCTTCCACATGTTTGGTGTGTCTTCCAGGTGTCTTGTGGCAAACTTTAAACAACACTTTTTATGGATATCTTTAAGAAATGTCTTTCTTCTTGCCACTCTTCCATAAAGGCCAGATTTGTGCAATATACGACTGATTGTTGTCCTATGGACAGAGTCTCCCACCTCAGCTGTAGATCTCTGCAGTTCATCCAGAGTGATCATGGGCCTCTTGGCTGCATCTCTGATCAGTCTTCTCCTTGTATGAGCTGAAAGTTTAGAGGGACGGCCAGGTCTTGGTAGATTTGCAGTGGTCTGATACTCCTTCCATTTCAATATTATCGCTTGCACAGTGCTCCTTGGGATGTTTAAAGCTTGGGAAATCTTTTTGTATCCAAATCCGGCTTTAAACTTCTTCACAACAGTATCTCGGACCTGCCTGGTGTGTTCCTTGTTCTTCATGATGCTCTCTGCGCTTTTAACGGACCTCTGAGACTATCACAGTGCAGGTGCATTTATACGGAGACTTGATTACACACAGGTGGATTGTATTTATCATCATTAGTCATTTAGGTCAACATTGGATCATTCAGAGATCCTCACTGAACTTCTGGAGAGAGTTTGCTGCACTGAAAGTAAAGGGGCTGAATCATTTTGCACGCCCAATTTTTCAGTTTTTGATTTGTTAAAAAAGTTTGAAATATCCAATAAATGTCGTTCCACTTCATGATTGTGTCCCACTTGTTGTTGATTCTTCACACAAAAATACAGTTTTATATCTTTATGTTTGAAGCCTGAAATGTGGCAAAAGGTCGCAAAGTTCAAGGGGGCCGAATACTTTCGCAAGGCACTGTAAGTATTTTACACAATTTTAAAGATACACTTGTTGTTAATCCCACCACAGTGTCCAATTTCAAAAAGGCTTTACAGACGAAAGCACACCAAACGATTATGTTAGGTCTGCACCTAGTCACAAAAAACCACAGCCATTTTTCCAGCCAAAGAGAGGATTCACAAAAAGCAGAAATAGAGATAAAATGAATCACTAACCTTTGATCTTCATCAGATGACACTCATAGGACTTCATGTTACACAATACATGTATGTTTTGTTCGATAAAGTTCATATTTATATCCAAAAATCGGAGTTTGCGTTGACGCGTTATGTTTAGTAGTTCCAAAACATCCGGTGATTTTGCAGAGAGCCACATTACTTTACAGAAATACTCATAATAAACATTGATAAAAGATACAACTATTATGCATGGAATTATAGATACACTTCTCCTTAATGCAACCGCTGTGTCATATTTCAAAAAAGCTTTACCAAAAAAGCACACCATGCAATAATCTGAGTACAGCACTCAGACAACAAAACAAGCCATACAGATATCCGCGATGTTGTGGAGTCAACAGAAGTCAGAAATAACATTATAAATATTCACTTACCTTTGA
>NC_143051.1:11552500-11572500 GCF_057628025.1 Oncorhynchus mykiss | reverse complement strand
ATTGAGTCATATTAGATGACAGGGCGTGTTGTTATTGTAGGTTATCGGGCTGTACCTTTATTTACACTGACTACAAAACATTAAGAACACCTTTCTAATATTGAGTTGCACTCCCCCTTTTCCCTCAGAACTGCCTCAGTTCGTTGGGGCATGGACTCTACAAGGTGTTGAAAGCGTTCCACACGGATGCTGGCCCATGTTTACTCCATTGGTTCCCCACATTTGTTTAAAGTTGGCTGAATGTCCTTTGGGTGGTGGACCAGTCTGCACAACGCATCACTGGTTGCAATTTACCTGCCCATCCAGGACACCTACAGCACCCAATGTCACAGGAAGGCCAAAAAGATCATCAAGGACAACAACCACCCGAGCCACTGCCTGTTCACCCAGCTGTCATCTAGAAGGCGAGGTCAGTACAGGTGCATCAAAGCTGGGACCGAGAGACTGAAAAACAGCTTCTATCTCAAGGCCATCAGACTGTTAAATAGCCATCACTAGCACATAGAGGCTGGTCACTTTAATAATGGAACACTGGTCACTTTAATAATGGAACACTAGTCACTTTAATAATGAAACACTAGTCTACTTTAATAATGGAACACTGGTCACTCTGATAATGGAACACTGGTCACTTTAATAATGGAACACTAGACACTTTAATAATGAAACACTGGTCATTTTAATAATGGAACACTGGTCACTTTAATAATGGAACACTGGTCACTTTAATAATGGAACACTGGTCACTTTAATAATGGAACACTGGTCACTTTAATAATGGAACACTGGTCACTTTAATAATGGAACACTAGTCGCTTTAATAATGGAACACTGGTCACTTTAATAATGGAACACTAGTCGCTTTAATAATGGAACACTGGTCACTTTAATAATGGAACACTAGTCACTTTAATAATGGAACACTGGTCACTTTAATAATGGAACACTGGTCACTTTAATAATGGAACACTAGTCACTTTAATAATGGAACACTGGTCACTTTAATAATGGAACACTGGTCGCTTTAATAATGGAACACTAGTCATTTTAATAATGGAACACTAGTCACTTTAATAATGGAACACTAGTCACTTTAATAATGGAACACTAGTCACTTTAATAATGGAACACTGGTCACTTTAATAATGGAACACTAGTCACTTTAATAATGGAACACTGGTCACTTTAATAATGGAACACTAGTCACTTTAATAATGGAACACTGGTCACTTTAATAATGGAACACTGGTCACTTTAATAATGGAACACTAGTCACTTTAATAATGAAACACTGGTCACTTTAATAATGGAACACTAGACACTTTAATAATGGAACACTGGTCACTTTAATAATGGAACACTGGTCACTTTAATAATGGAACACTAGACACTTTAATAATGGAACACTGGTCACTTTAATAATGGAACACTGGTCACTTTAATAATGGAACACTGGTCACTTTAATAATGGAACACTGGTCACTTTAATAATGGAACACTGGTCACTTTAATAATGGAAAACTAGACACTTTAATAATGAAACACTGGTCACTTTAATAATGGAACACTAGACACTTTAATAATGGAACACTGGTCACTTTAATAATGGAACACTAGTCACTTTAATAATGAAACACTGGTCACTTTAATAATGGAACACTAGACACTTTAATAATGGAACACTGGTCACTTTAATAATGGAACACTGGTCCCTCTGATAATGGAACACTGGTCACTTTAATAATGGAACACTAGACACTTTAATAATGAAACACTGGTCACTTTAATAATGGAACACTGGTCACTTTAATAATGGAACACTGGTCACTTTAATAATGGAACACTGGTCACTTTAATAATGGAACACTGGTCACTTTAATAATGGAACACTGGTCACTATAATAATGGAACACTAGTCGCTTTAATAATGGAACACTGGTCACTATAATAATGGAACACTAGTCGCTTTAATAATGGAACACTGGTCACTATAATAATGGAACACTAGTCGCTTTAATAATGGAACACTGGTCACTTTAATAATGGAACACTAGTCGCTTTAATAATGGAATACTGGTCACTTTAATAATGGAACACTGGTCACTTTAATAATGGAACACTGGTCACTATAATAATGGAACACTAGTCGCTTTAATAATGGAACACTGTTCACTTTAATAATGGAACACTAGTCGCTTTAATAATGGAACACTGGTCACTTTAATAATGGAACACTAGTCGCTTTAATAATGGAACACTGGTCACTTTAATAATGGAACACTGGTCACTTTAATAATGGAACACTAGACACTTTAATAATGAAACACTGGTCACTTTAATAATGGAACACTGGTCACTTTAATAATGGAACACTGGTCACTTTAATAATGGAACACTAGACACTTTAATAATGGAACACTGGTCACTTTAATAATGGAACACTGGTCACTTTAATAATGGAACACTAGACACTTTAATAATGAAACACTGGTCACTTTAATAATGGAACACTGGTCACTTTAATAATGGAACACTGGTCACTTTAATAATGGAACACTAGACACTTTAATAATGGAACACTGGTCACTTTAATAATGGAACACTAGTCACTTTAATAATGAAACACTGGTCACTTTAATAATGGAACACTAGACACTTTAATAATGGAACACTGGTCACTTTAATAATGGAACACTGGTCCCTCTGATAATGGAACACTGGTCACTTTAATAATGGAACACTAGACACTTTAATAATGAAACACTGGTCACTTTAATAATGGAACACTGGTCACTTTAATAATGGAACACTGGTCACTTTAATAATGGAACACTGGTCACTTTAATAATGGAACACTGGTCACTTTAATAATGGAACACTGGTCACTATAATAATGGAACACTAGTCGCTTTAATAATGGAACACTGGTCACTATAATAATGGAACACTAGTCGCTTTAATAATGGAACACTGGTCACTATAATAATGGAACACTAGTCGCTTTAATAATGGAACACTGGTCACTTTAATAATGGAACACTAGTCGCTTTAATAATGGAACACTGGTCACTTTAATAATGGAACACTGGTCACTTTAATAATGGAACACTGGTCACTATAATAATGGAACACTAGTCGCTTTAATAATGGAATACTGGTCACTTTAATAATGGAACACTGGTCACTTTAATAATGGAACACTGGTCACTATAATAATGGAACACTAGTCGCTTTAATAATGGAACACTGTTCACTTTAATAATGGAACACTAGTCGCTTTAATAATGGAACACTGGTCACTTTAATAATGGAACACTAGTCGCTTTAATAATGGAACACTGGTCACTTTAATAATGGAACACTGGTCACTTTAATAATGGAACACTAGACACTTTAATAATGAAACACTGGTCACTTTAATAATGGAACACTGGTCACTTTAATAATGGAACACTGGTCACTTTAATAATGGAACACTAGACACTTTAATAATGGAACACTGGTCACTTTAATAATGGAACACTGGTCACTTTAATAATGGAACACTAGACACTTTAATAATGAAACACTGGTCACTTTAATAATGGAACACTGGTCACTTTAATAATGGAACACTGGTCACTTTAATAATGGAACACTAGACACTTTAATAATGGAACACTGGTCACTTTAATAATGGAACACTAGTCACTTTAATAATGAAACACTGGTCACTTTAATAATGGAACACTAGACACTTTAATAATGGAACACTGGTCACTTTAATAATGGAACACTGGTCCCTCTGATAATGGAACACTGGTCACTTTAATAATGGAACACTAGACACTTTAATAATGAAACACTGGTCACTTTAATAATGGAACACTGGTCACTTTAATAATGGAACACTGGTCACTTTAATAATGGAACACTGGTCACTTTAATAATGGAACACTGGTCACTTTAATAATGGAACACTGGTCACTATAATAATGGAACACTAGTCGCTTTAATAATGGAACACTGGTCACTATAATAATGGAACACTAGTCGCTTTAATAATGGAACACTGGTCACTATAATAATGGAACACTAGTCGCTTTAATAATGGAACACTGGTCACTTTAATAATGGAACACTAGTCGCTTTAATAATGGAACACTGGTCACTTTAATAATGGAACACTGGTCACTTTAATAATGGAACACTGGTCACTATAATAATGGAACACTAGTCGCTTTAATAATGGAACACTGGTCACTTTAATAATGGAACACTAGTCGCTTTAATAATGGAACACTGGTCACTTTAATAATGGAACACTAGTCGCTTTAATAATGGAACACTGGTCACTTTAATAATGGAACACTGGTCACTTTAATAATGGAACACTAGACACTTTAATAATGAAACACTGGTCACTTTAATAATGGAACACTGGTCACTTTAATAATGGAACACTGGTCACTTTAATAATGGAACACTAGACACTTTAATAATGGAACACTGGTCACTTTAATAATGGAACACTGGTCACTTTAATAATGGAACACTAGACACTTTAATAATGGAACACTGGTCACTTTAATAATGGAACACTAGACACTTTAATAATGGAACACTGGTCACTTTAATAATGGAACACTAGACACTTTAATAATGGAACACTGGTCACTTTAATAATGGAACACTGGTCACTTTAATAATGGAACACTAGACACTTTAATAATGGAACACTGGTCACTTTAATAATGGAACACTGGTCACTTTAATAATGGAACACTAGACACTTTAATAATGTTTACATATTTTGCATTACTCATCTCATATGTATATACTGTATTTCAGTCTGTGCCGCTCTGACATTGCTTGTCCAGATATTTATGTATTCATAATATCATTATTTTACTTTAGATGTGTGTGTATTGTGTATTGTTAAAATTACTGCATTGTTGGAGCTACAAACACAAGCATTTCGCTACACCAGCAATAACATCTGCTAAACATGTGTATGTAACCAATCAAATTTGATTTGATGTATACTGAATATTAACACAGCATGCGTTACAGTTCATAAGGAAATCAGTCAATTGACATAAATTCATTAGGCCATAATCTATGGATTTCACATGACTGGGAATACAGATATGCATCTGTTGGTCACAGATACCTTAAAAAAAAAAGTAGGGGTGTGGATCAGAAAACCAGTCAGTATCTGGTGTGACCACCATTTGTCTCATGCAGCGCAACATATCTCCTTCACACAGAGTTGATCAGGCTGTTGATTGTGGTCTGATGTGGAATGTTGTGCAAAGTTGAATATTGGCTGAATGTTGGCGGCAACTGGAACACGCTGTCGTACACATCGATCCAGAGCATCCCAAACAGGCTCAATGTGTGACATGTCTGGTGAGTATGCAGACCATGGAAGAACTTGTACATGTTCAGCTTCCAGGAATGAATGGCACGACAACGGCCCTCAGGATCTCATCACGTTATCTCTGTGAATTCAAATTGCCATTGCTAAATGCAGTTGTGTTCATTGTCTGTAGCTTATGCTTGCCCATACCATAACCCCACCGCCACCATGGGTCACTCTGTTCACAATGTTGACATTAGCAAACTGCTTGCCCACACGACGCCATACACGTGGCCTGCAGTTGAGGCCGGTTAGACGTACTGCAAAATTCTCTAAAACAACATTGGAGGTGGCTTATGGTAGAGAAATTAACATTAAATTATCTGGCAACTGCTCTGGTGGACGTTGCTGCAGTCAACATGCCAATTTCACGCTCCCTCAAAACTTGAGACATCTGAGGCATTGTGCTGTGTGACAAAACGGCATATATTAGACTGGCCTTTTATTGTCCCCAGCATGAGGTGTACTTGTGAAATTATCATGCTGTTTAATCAGCTTCTTGATATACCACACCTGTCAGGTGGATGGATTATTTTGGCAAAGGAGAAATGCTCACTAACAGGGATGTAAACAAATTTGTGCACAAAATTTGAGAGAAATCTGCTTTTTGTGCATATGGAACATTTCTGGGATATTTTTATTTCAGCTTATGAAACATGGGACCAACACAAGTTGCATTTATATTTTTGGTCAGTGTATCATGACTGTAGGTTATAGTGAACCATAGTTGTTCTTTCCCCATGTAAACACAACATAGATAAGGACTGAGTAATAGCTGTTCTTTCCCCATGTAAACACAGCATAGATAAGGACTGAGTAATAGCTGTTCTTTCCCCATGTAAACACAACATAGATAAGGACTGAGTAATAGCTGTTCTTTCCCCATGTAAACACAGCATAGATAAGGACTGAGTAATAGCTGTTCTTTCCCCATGTAAACACAACATAGATAAGAACTGAGTAATAGCTGTTCTTTCCCCATGTAAACACAACATAGATAAGAACTGAGTAATAGCTGTTCTTTCCCCATGTAAACACAGCATAGATAAGAACTGAGTAATAGCTGTTCTTTCCCCATGTAAACACAACATAGATAAGAACTGAGTAATAGCTGTTCTTTCCCCATGTAAACACAGCATAGATAAGAACTGAGTAATAGCTGTTCTTTCCCCATGTAAACACAGCATAGATAAGGACTGAGTAATAGCTGTTCTTTCCCCATGTAAACACAGCATAGATAAGAACTGAGTAATAGCTGTTCTTTCTCCATGTAAACACAACATAGATAAGGAGTAATCAGAAATGGGTAAAGAATAGAACGCGAAATGATAAATAATGATAATGATAATAATCTGAAATAAATGAACCACGGATCAAGTTTAAGCGTTTTATTTTTAAATGTATTATAGAGGAACAGTGGTACAATTGAAACAGAAAAAGGAGAATGGAATTCATTTTTGAAAACCTTGTAAAAAGAGTAACCTGACTTGTTTTGTGTTCAGGGTGGAGCCCAGGAAAAGGCCCATTGGTTTTGCATCGCTGTAGTTTGAAAAGAGAGTTGAAAAATACACCATTTAAAACATCTTTTAAAAAATACAGCCGAAAAAAAAAAAAAAAACCTGTTTCTGTAGTAGTGTTTTACTTGATTTGTCCATTACAGTACAGCATAATATCATCTAAAAACAATAAGTCATCTTGAGATCATCTGTTGTACAGTAAAACAGAAACAGTTTGATGGACGAGCACAGGTGTGATCAGATAGAGTGGAAGGTCAGGGACGTGTTCATTAGGGCACACCGTAACAACACATTTTGCAATGGAAAATTAAAACAAGTTTTTAAAAAAAATTTATTGGACAAGTACAGTGCCTTCTGAAGGCAACCCAGTATGACACAACACAAGGCCAAGATGTTAAAACAAGCCAACGGCAGCGGAGCGTGTTCCATTAAGTAAAATACAACTAGCTAAAATCTTTATTTATTTTTTCATATATAAAATCCCTCCCAGTGATTTGAAGGTAAATCATATTGTACGAACATGGATGAGGAGATCTCTATAGGAGCTTTCTTTAAAATACATTTGCATTTGGAGTACAGGGAAATCAAACATTTCTGTATAATTATAGCACTTCGATATATCCACTGCCTTTGGACAAACTGCTGTTCCTAGGTTTTAACCTGCAAACAATCCATATTTCTTATCAAATACGTGATTAATTAAATTAAATAAAAAAGGAAAATAAAATACATTATAAAAGGACAAATAAAACTATATATACATTTAGGGTAAAGTGAATGATTATTTTTTTTTAATCTGACAATTACATACACAAGCAGGTCTCTACATACTGTAGAGATTACCTGGCTATCTCAACAATAATTAATAAACAATTTGGTTGGACAAATAGATAAAAATTAACAGTCTTGATTGCATTTCGGAGCCAATATAATAATATTAAATAACAAAACGTCTAAGAAAAACAGGAAAACAGTTCCATTCAGACCCACTTTGGGGAAGCTAGAAAAACAAAATGATTTTCATGAACGCAAAATAGTAGTAAGTGCATGTCTGTTACGCATCATCGATCGTTAGTTTGTATTGAACAAAGTGTTTTCCTACCTGGCAGACAAAATAAACACACTTCTAATCAAATTAAATAAACTGATTGTAAAAATGATTACTTTTCAAAATGGAGTTTCTCTTTCAGACTTCATATATCTGCACTCTTTAAAATACTACCAAATATATATATATATATATAGCTATAATATATCACTACTTGATATAAACCATGTATATATATATATATAAAGGTATCTTTTTAAGTTAGGTCCCTACATCATGTTTACAAGTACTGCCGGTAGTTCTACAAAATGGTATGTGAGCAAGCGTGTGTGTGTGTGTGTGTGTGTGTGTGTGTGTGTGTGTGTGTGTGTGTGTGTGCATTAAATACAAAAAGACAATGGCAAAGCATTCCTGATAGGCGCCGTAGCACAACAGTGTTCTATAGATAGCTGATTAATATATATATATATATATATATATAACTGAGTCATTTCAGGCTTTATGATTATAAACATCATATACAGCTGTAGGTCCAGTATCTCGCAACATAAACATTACAGCACCAAACATTTCCGTCATTTGGCAAAATTCAAGCTTTAAGTGAATGTCAAAATGCTTTATAAAGTGTTACTGTGTGGTGCTGTGATTTGTATAAAGCTAGCAAATAACATTTCCCCTTGTACTTTCGCTTCTTTTTTTTCTAAATCCTTTTCCATTTTCTTCTCTGCTCGACTTTTGTTTCTCTCAGTAGTTTTTTGTCTCCTGATAAATCTTGCTGTGCTTTCTGCTTGGCACAATAGCACAGCCCACTTAACTTAAACTCATAAATATGGCTGTGATAAAATAGTCACAAAACAGATTTTTTTGGTTCCAAGATTTGTGCAGGGAAAAGATAGAATAGTAAATCATAATGTTCAGGTCATCTAAACATCAAATCTTCCTGTCGGCAAACAATGCCCTTTCTTTCACGGCCTTCTGTCTAACAACATGCACCTAGCAACATAGTTACAGATCTGACAGAAAGTACAGTCAAAAACTGAAACTCATTGATAGCAGTTTACAAAACAGAAAAAAATTATAGATTTGAATAAGACCATAAAAACTTCTTTCATAAATTAAATAATATTTCTTAAGATTGGTCTATTGCAACTAAAAACGCTGTACACCCCCCCCCCCCCCAAAACAAAATCACCATAAACCTGATTTCAATATTTCATTTCTCTCTTTCTCTAGTGAGCACTAGGCCCAGAGTTACACATAGAATATCTATACATCTTGGAGTCCCGCTCTACCAAAGCTTCTCTCTTTGTCTCATACACTAAACCGTGTAAGTAACCTCGAGGTTTGATAGCACTTTGGAGTTGTTGATTGTTTACCAGCTTTATTTTATAAAAAAAAAAAAAAAATCTTTAACTACCAGTGTCACCCTCCAAGTTGGATTGGTCGTTGTCATTAGGCTCCTCCCCCTCCTCAGCCATGTCCTCGTCAGGCTCCTCCCCCTCAAAGTCATCATCTTCGCGGACGAACACCTCCAGGGACTCCAGGCCCTCCTGCGCGGACTGGTGGGATTCAGCACAGTCCACACACACACCGTAGCGCCGTGAGCCGTGCCGGATCCCCACGCTGGCCGCCAGCATGAAGATCTTCTTGCACACCATGCACTTGTACTTTTTGTCCTTCTTGTGCACCTGTAGGGAGGGGGAGGGGGACGAGAGAGAGGGACGAGGGTTAACGCAGCGTTCATGTGCTGTCAGAATTATTGGAAACTTGGAACTGAGAAACTCCTGGAAAGATCCTGGAATCATAAATACAAAAGTTGAAAAGCATAAATTAAGGCTGAAATATGAATGGGAAACTGATACTTCCCCAATCCAGCTAAAGTCATGGGAGAGACTTCTACAGAGAGGAAGGGTGGAGTACAGAGTGATGGAGGACAGAGTTATGGAGGACAGAGTTATGGAGGACAGAGTTATGGAGGACACACAGAAAGAGAAAGAGAGAGAAAGAAAAAGAGAGAGAGAGAGGGTGGAGGACAGAGTTATGAGGACAGAGTGTGATAATGTTTTGAAGAGGGAGGTGGGGGTGCCTTTGTGTGATAATGTTTTTCCTGGTTTGGGGATTTATCCATTTTTTAACTCTCAAAATTACAATTATTCATAGAGAAACAAAGAAATGGGATGTTCTGAGTCCATGTCAACGCTGAAATCATACCAGAAGATCCTTTTTTAGGGTGTAATACCCCTTTAATTGAGCATTTTGCGACAGCGGAATGTGCTGGTCTAGTTGTTATGCTGCATATGTCAAGCCCACCAGATTGATATAAACAACCATGATTACGACAGATATGCTTACGTTGCAGTTAACATTTCATTGAGAAGGTTTTGGGAGAATTAATTATTAGCTTAATTATTTTTTATTTAACCTTTATTTAACTAGGCAAGTCAGTTAAGAACAAATTCTTATTTACAAATGATAGCCTACCCCGGCCAAACCTGGAAAACGCTGGGCCAATTGTGTGCCGCCCTATGGGTCTCCCAATCACGGCCGGGTGTGATTCAGCCTGGATTCGAACCAGGGAATGAACAGTTAGGGTAGGTTCTAACCAGGGAATGAACAGTTCGGGTAGGTTCTAACCAGGGAATGAACAGTTCGGTTAGGTTCTAACCAGGGAATGAACAGTTCGGTTAGGTTCTAACCAGGGAATGAACAGTTCGGGTAGGTTCTAACCAGGGAATGAACAGTTCGGGTAGGTTCTAACCAGGGAATGAACAGTTCGGGTAGGTTCTAACCAGGGAATGAACAGTTCGGGTAGGTTCTAACCAGGGAATGAACAGTTTGGGTAGGTTCTAACCAGGGAATGAACAGTTCGGGTAGGTTCTAACCAGGGAATGAACAGTTCGGGTAGGTTCTAACCAGGGAATGAACAGTTCGGGTAGGAACTTACCAGGGAATGTCTCTTGACGTGCTCTCTGCGGGTGAACAGCTTGCCACAGAGATCACAGCTGAAGGAGCGGACGCCGGAGTGAATGATGAGGTGCCTCTTTAGTGTTCTCCGGTGCTTGGCGATGTAGTTACAGTGGGGACACTTGAGCTTATTCAGGGCCGTGTCGGACGACTCGCCTGAGAGAAACACACCAGGACGCTTTCTAAACAGTTGAACAAACCCACATTGACACAGATAATGGAAGAGCAGACTTGGGGGCAGTCATTTGTAGAGCCGCCCCAGTCTCTGGCGGTAGAACCCCTTGGTTCTTCACTTCCCAATTAAAGAGAGGAGTTGTGGGATGAGGGGTGTGGTGGTGGTGGTGGGATGAGGGGTCGTGTGTGTGGTGGTGGGATGAGGGGTCGTGTGTGTGGTGGTGGATGAGGGGTCATGTGTGGTGGTAGGATGAGGCGTCGTGTGTGGTGGTGGGATGGGGGGTCATGTGTGTGGTGGTGGGATGAGGGGTCATGTGTGTGGTGGTGGGATGAGGGGTCGTTGGGTGTGGTGGTGGTGGGATGAGGGATCATGTGTGTGGTGGTGGGATGAGGGGTCGTGTGTGTGGTGGTGGGATGAGGGGTCATGTGTGTGGTGGTGGTGGGATGAGGGGTCGTGTGTGTGGTGGTGGTGGGATGAGGGGTCATGTGTGGTGGTGGTGGGATGAGGGGTCATGTGTGTGGTGGTGGGATGAGGGGTCGTTGGGTGTGGTGGTGGTGGGATGAGGGGTCATGGGTGTGGTGGTGGGATGAGGGGTCGTTGGGTGTGGTGGTGGTGGGATGAGGGGTCGTGTGGTGTGGTGGTGGTGGGATGAGGGGTCGTGTGTGTGGTGGTGGGATGAGGGGTCGTGTGTGTGGTGGTGGTAGGATGAGGGGTCGTGTGTGTGGTGGTGGTAGGATGAGGGGTCGTGTGTGTGGTGGTGGTAGGATGAGGGGTCGTGTGTGGTGATGGTGGTGGGATGAGGGGTCATGTGTGTGGTGGTGGGATGAGGGGTCGTGTGTGTGGTGGTGGTGGGATGAGGGGTCGTGGGTGTGGTGGTAGGATGAGGGGTCATGGGTGTGGTGGTGGGATGAGGGGTCGTGGGTGTGGTGGTGGTGGTGGTGGGATGAGGGGTCATGTGTGTGGTGGTGGGATGAGGGGTCGTGTGTGTGGTGGTGGGATGAGGGGTCGTGTGTGTGGTGGTGGGATGAGGGGTCGTGTGTGGTGGTGGGATGAGGGATCATGTGTGGTGGTGGTGGGATGAGGGGTCGTGTGTGTGGTGGTGGGATGAGGGGTCATGTGTGTGGTGGTGGGATGAGGGGTCATGTGTGTGGTGGTGGGATGAGGGGTCATGTGTGTGGTGGTGGGATGAGGGGTCGTGTGTGGTGGTGGTGGGATGAGGGGTCGTGTGTGGTTGAATCCTCAGTGAAAGGACATCATGTTTACCATGGTGTTTATGGGAAAGAAAAACACTTGGTTAAATACTAAACTGTCGTGTTGTCATGGCTACACTACTGCCTAGGGAGTAACAAAATAAGTATAATTTGATTTCTCTACCAAAAACTAGTTTTACCATTAACCCACTGATCTAAAATATTCCAGATGTGTAGTTAGGAAAGAATGTGTCAGAAAATGCTGTACCTCAGCTGCTATTAACAGAGATCAACACATCAGGCTAAAGTCTAGTACAGCCTCCATAACCAATTTACACCATTGTGAAGAAAGATGTTTGACAAATCTAGTATGTGAGAACTGTGTAGGGATGTCGTAACACCCACTAACCACCTAAGGGACAAGTGTAGATGTGACTGTAGTCAAACTATTGATTTGGCTGGCTAGGCTCACATCACAGACAGCTAGCTAGCTGCATGATAGGGTCCTGCCCTTTGTCTTTGTTTGAGTCAAGACGCCCTAAACAAAAGAGTTGTCAAGCAGGCCAGGTTGCCAGGGGGCTGAGAAAAAACAGGTCACCTGTGTGCTGTGTTCAACTGGCTAATGTGCTATTATTCACAACACCATCTTGGAGGATATCTGCGCAAGTCATTTATCTCCCATCCAGAACAACCTAAAATACCGGAAGTATTCACATCTTCGATCATCATCACATTAACCAAACACCGAATTAGGTTCATGACATAAGGTGTGAAAAACAAATCTGTCATAAGAATGTGTTTGGTAATATTGAATCAGTAAGTCTGAACATAGATCTGACACTGGGGCCATCTACTATATGGTATAACTACAGGAGAACACAACCCTTACCATTCTCCCAGGACTCCCCTTGCTGGGACTCTTGCAGGTGGCTGTACTGAAACTGATTGGCCAGTTCTGTGAGAGGAGAAACAAAGACATGATTAGAGGGTCTGAAAGCTTTGGGGGGGGGGGGGGGGGGGGGGGGACAGACAGACACTACCTTACGTACACAAACACCAGGCCCCACCTACCCCAGGGTCTTGTTCAGCTGGGCACACCTCTAGCAAACCGGTTTAAAACCTAGTTAGAACAAAAATGAGAGTTTTTTATTTGAAAAGTCGTTGAGGTAGACACTCCCTGTTTCAGTCTGCCTTCGTTCTTTCCGTTTGGTGCCTAATCCGAAATGAACACGACCCTGATGCCTAATCCGAAATGAACACGACCCTGGTGCCTAATCCCAGATGAACACGACCCTGGTGCCTAATCCCAAATGAACACGACCCTGGTGCCTAATCCCAAATGAACACGACTCTGGTGCCTAATCCCAAATGAACACGACCCTGGTGCCTAATCCCAAATGAACACGACCCTGGTGCCTAATCCCAGATGAACACGACCCTGGTGCCTAATCCCAAATGAACACGACCCTGGTGCCTAATCCCAAATGAACACGACCCTGGTGCCTAATCCCAAATGAACACGACCCTGGTGCCTAATCCCAAATGAACACGACCCTGGTGCCTAATCCCAGATGAACACGACTTTAGTGCCTAATCCCAGACGAACACAACCCTGGTGCCTAATTCCAGACGAAAACAACCATGGTGCTGCCTGTGTTCTGTCATCCATTCCCTAGCCTGCCTGTCTGTCTGCTACTGTATGTAGGTACACTTCTTCTAGCCAGGACAGCGTATTCAGCAGCCTCTCCCACTGGGCTGTGTATTAATATGTGAATCACAGGATGGAGCCCTCAGCCCCTCACTTAGGATCACTGAACAGGCTTAATTAGCCATATCTCTGGGCCTGGACCTCAGAACCTATTGTTAAGAACCTGACCACCGGTCATTCTCTATCCTGCCTGCCTGCCAGCTAGCCTGCCTGCCTGCCTGGGTCAATATTTGGAATGGCGAGGACAGCCCCAGTGCATTAGGGGGGATTAGGGAGGGAGAGAGGGTCAGACCTTAAGAGTTAATTGTGTGTTGTTTGGAGAGGAACCAAGAATGTATAGCCATGAAACCAGCAGCTCTGCTATAGTAAAGCAGGGGGGGGGGGGGGGGGGGGGGTCCTCACCTAAATCATAGCTCCTGTTTTTCCGGCACCAAGCATAAGAGAACAGACTGGAACAGGGAGAGACTATCGAGACCTGTTCAATAGGAATCGTGGCTGATTAATGAAAATGGCGACGCAGGAGATGGCCGCCGTTTTACGGTCTCCTTACCAATTGTGCTATTATGTGTTTTTTTCCGCGATATTTGTAAATTATTTTGTACATAATGTTTCTGCAACCGTATCTTACGGAAGAAAAGAGCTTCTAGATATCAGGACAGCGATCACTCACCTCGGATTAGACTAAGATATCTTCAACAACAACAACAATCAGGACTCACACGATATTCTCCAAACACCCTACAGGGCAGACATCCCAATTATTCACAAAAGGAATCGACATAGAGGAAGAAGAGCCGGATGCCACGTCCGGACCCGCAGAAGACAACTAGGAAAGCTACCGTTACCGTCAATATTACTCGCCAAAGTACAATTATTGGACAATAAACTAGACGAGGTACGATCACGAATATCCTACCAATGGGACATCAGAAACTGTAATATCCTATATTTCACGGTATCATGGATGAATGACGACATGGATATTCAGCTAGTGGGATACACGCTGCACCGGCAAGATAGAACAGCACACTCCGGTAAGACGAGGTGGGGGCGGTCTGTGCATATTTGTAAACAGCTGGTGCACGAAATCTAGATTTTGCTCGCCTGAAGTAGAGTATATTGTGATAAACTGCAGGCCACACTACTTGCCTAGAGAGTTCTCAGCTATACTTTTTGTGGCTGTTTATTTACCACCACAGACAGATGCTGGCACTAAGACCGCACTCAGTCAGCTGTATAAGGAAATAAGCAAACAGGAAACCGCTCACCCAGAAGCGGCGCTCCTAGTGGCCGGAGACTTTAATGCAGGGAAACTTAAATCAGTTCTACCAAATCTCTATCAACATGTTAAATGTGCAACCAGAGTGAAAAAATTCTAGATCACCTGTACTCCACACACAGAGACCCGTACAAAGCTCTCCCTCACCCTCCATTTGGTAAATCCAACCATACCTCTATCCTCCTGATTCCTGCTTACAATTAAAAATTAAAGCAGGAAGCACCAGTGACTCAGTCTATAAAAAAATGGTCAGATGAAGCAGATGCTAAACAGACTGGAACATGTTCTGGAATTCTTCCGATTACATTGAGGAGTACACCACATCAGTCACTGGCTTTATCAATAAGTGCATCGATGACGTCGTCCCCACAGTGACTGTACGTACATACCCCAACCAGAAGCCATGGATTACAGACAACATTCGCACTAAGCTAAAGGGTAGAGCTGCCGCTTTCAAGGTGCGGGACTCATACCCGGAAGCTTACAAGAAATCCCGCTATGCCCTGCGACAAACCATTAAACAGGCAAAGCATCAATACAGGGCTAAGACTGAATCATACTACACCGGCTCCGACGCTCGTCAGATGTTGCAGGGCTTGCAAACTATTACAGACTACAAAGGGAAGCACAGCCGCGAGCTGCCCAGTGACATGAGCCTACCAGACAAGCTAAATCAAAGCAGACCACCATAATCCCTGTGACCAAGAACACGAAGGCAACCTGCCTAAATTACTACAGACCCGTAGCAGCCATGAAGTGCTTTAAAAGGCTGGTAATGGCTCACATCAACACCATTATCCCAGAAACCTTAGACCCACTCCAATTTGCATACCGCCCAAACAGATCCACAGATGATGCAATCTCTATTGCACTCCACACTGCCCTTTCCCACCTGGACAAACGGAACACCTATGTGAGAATGCTGTTCACCGACTACAGCTCAGCATTCAACACCATGGTACCCTCAAAGCTCATCACCAAGCTAAGGATCCTGGGACTAAACACCTCCCTCTGCAACTGGATCCTGGACTTCCTGACAGGCCGCCCCCAGGTGGTGAGGGTAGGTAGCAACACATCTGCCACGCTGATCCTCAACACTGGAGCTCCCCAGGCATGCTCAGTCCCCTCCTGTACTCCCTGTTCACCCACGACTGCATGGCCAGGCACGATTCCAACACCATCATTAATTTTTGCTGACGACACAACAGTGGTAGGCCTGATCACCGACAACGTATAGACAGCCTATAGGGAGGAGGTCAGAGACCTGGCCGGGTGGTGCCAGAATAACAACCTATCCCTCAACGTAACCAAGACTAAGGAGATGATTGTGGAAAGGTAAGCACCGAGCACGTCCCCATTCTCATCGACGGGGCTGTAGTGGAGCAGGTTGAGAGCTTCAAATTCCTTGGTGTCCACATCAACAACAAACTAGATTGGTCCAAACACACCAAGACAGTCGTGAAGAGGGCATGACAAAGCCTATTCACCCTCAGGAAACTAAAAATATTTGTCATGGGTCCTAAGATCCTCAAAAGGTTCTGCAGCTGCACCATCGAGAGCGTCGAGAGACTGGTTGCATCACTGCCTGGTACGGCAATTGCTCTGCCTCTGACCGCAAGGCACTTCAGAGGGTAGTGCGTACGGCCCAGTACATTACTGGGGCAAAGCTGCCTGCCATCCAGGACCTCTACACCAGGCGGTGTCAGAGGAAGGCCCTAAAAATGTTCAAAGACCCCAGCCACCCCAGTCATAGACTGTTCTCTCTACTACCGCATGGCAAGTGGTACCGGAGTGCCAAGTCTAGGACAAAAAGGCTTCTCAACAGTTTTTACCCCCAAGCCATAAGACTCCTGAACATCTAACCAAATGGTTACCCGGACTATTTGCATTGTGTGCCCCCCCCCAACCCCTCTTTTACTCTACTGCTACTCTCTGTTTATCTTATATGCATAGTCACTTTAACTATACATTCATGTACATACTACCTCAATGGCCCGACCAACCAGTGCTCCCGCACATTGGCTAACTGGGCTATCTGCATTGTGTCCCACCACCCGTCAACCCCTCTTTTTACGCTTCTGCTACTCTCTGTTTATCTTATATGCATAGTCACTTTAACGATACCTACATGTACATACTACCTCAATAAGCCTGACTAACAGGTGTCAACCTAGCCTTGCTACTCTTTTTTCAAATGTATTTTTACTGTTGTTTTATTTCTTTACTTACCTACCTACCTACCTACCTACCTACCTACCTACCTACCTGCGCGCACACACACACACACACACACACACACACACACACACACACACACACACACACACACACACACACACACACACACACACACACACACACACACACACACACACACACACACACACACACACACACACACACACACACACACACACACACACACACACACACACACACACACACCATTGGTTAGAGCCTGTAAGTAAGCATTTCACTGTAAGGTCTACCTATACCTGTTGTAGTAATCCACACTACTACAGAGTAGTAGTAATCCACACTACTACAGAGCTCAGCCATGCTTAACAGCAGCTTCTCCTCATAGTAATCCACACTACTACAGAGCTCAGCCATGCTTAACAGCAGCTTCTCCTCATAGTAATCCACACTACTACAGAGCTCAGCCATGCTTAACAGCAGCTTCTCCTCATAGTAATCCACACTACTACAGAGCTCAGCCATGCTAAACAGCAGCTTCTCCTCATAGTAATACACACTACTACAGAGCTCAGCCATGCTAAACAACAGCTTCTCCTCATAGTAATCCACACTACTACAGAGCTCAGCCATGCTAAACAGCAGCTTCTCCTCATAGTAATCCACACTACTACAGAGCTCAGCCATGCTAAACAGCAGCTTCTCCTCATAGTAATACACACTACTACATACAGTTCACTTATACTTCAGAAGGAATTTTTCTCCGATTGGCTGAAGAGACGGAGAGAACGGGAGATGTCGAAGTGCCAAATTAGGGAATGATGTTGTTGCATTAATGATGATGAGACACACGTTACTGGAACACCCCTCTCTACATTAAAGTGGTTCAGGAACATGAGCTCAGATCAGTTGTGTTTAAAGAAGCCCAAAGGAAGAATGTTTCCCCTGCATTAGGAGTGAACTCCCTCCCACTTAATACATCATATCATTCCATACAGCACACTGCTTAATGGGGGAGAGTTGGGACTGTGTGTGTGTGTGTGTGTGTGTGTGTGTGTGTGTGTGTGTGTGTGTGTGTGACAGGCTCATAGACTTAGAGATTACCCAGGGTTTCTGTGGTATGGGGCGGCAGGGCGAGAAGAGAAGTGGGCCGGCTTAAAAACGCTGTCCATAATCATATATGAATGCATTCACTTCAGATCAGACCTGGGTTTAAATACTATTTGAAATCTTTCAAACCCTTTGAACGTTATCTCAAGCCTGCCTGAAGTGCCAGATGGGCGGGTTTTGCAGTTTTAGGATTATTATTTTGGTCCATTAAACCAGGCAAGCTCAATTGAGCACAGATAAAGTATTTGAAATAATTTCAACTAGTTTCTGAACTGCTCTGGGTATTGTCACTCTCTCTCTAGTCACTCTCTCTCTAGTCACTCTCTCTCTAGTCACTCTCTCTCTAGTCACACTCTCTCTAGTCACACTCTCTCTAGTCACTCTCTCTCTAGTCACTCTCTCTCTAGTCACACTCTCTCTAGTCACTCTCTCTCTAGTCACTCTCTCTCTAGTCACTCTCTCTCTAGTCACTCTCTCTGCCATCCATAGCTGAGAGGCTGACTAGGCCAAGCTGCCATGTCCAGTCAGTGTTAGACTAGTTAGATAGCTCCTGTACTCTCTCTAGTCACTCTCTCTAGTCACTCTCTCTAGTCACTCTCTCTGCCATCCATAGCTGAGAGGCTGACTAGGCCAAGCTGCCATGTCCAGTCAGTGTTAGACCAGTTAGATAGCTCCTGTACTCTCTCTATGACTGTGGAACAGAGCTGAACTCTGAACAAACTCAGACTTCTACAAACTCTAAATGCCATGACTAGAGGCATGGTCGTCATACCATGTCAGTCTAGGAACTAGAAACAAAATGCTAGGATGTACACGTTCACCAAAACAGGCCTGCTGTTTTGTCATCTAAAGAACTGATGGTTGTTTATGTGTTGTCTATGGGGGGGATTGAGTGCAGTGCAATTTAACAATAAAGTTGTATTGTATATAGAGGTCGACCAGTTATGATTTTTCAATGCTGATACCGATACCAATTATTGGAGGACCAAAAAAAGCCGATACCCATTAATTGGCCGATTTAAAAAAAATGTATTTGTAATAATGACAATTACAACAATACTGAATTAACACTTATTTTAACTTAATAAAATACATCAATAAAATCAATGTAGCCTCAAATAAAATGAAACATGTTCAATTTGGTATAAATAATGCAAAAACAAAGTGTTGGAGAAGAAAGTAAAAGTGCAATATGTGCTATGTAAGAAAGCTAACGTTTAAGTTCCTTGCTCAGAACATGAGAACATATGAAAGCTGGTGGTTCTTTTTAACATGAGTCTTCAATATTCCCAGGTAAGAAGGTTTAGGTTGTAGTTATTATAGGAATTATAGGACTATTTCCCTCTATACCATTTGTATTTCATATACTGTACCTTTGACTATTGGATGTTCTTATAGGCACTTTAGTATTG
>NC_143051.1:11507500-11547500 GCF_057628025.1 Oncorhynchus mykiss | reverse complement strand
CAAGACAGATCTAACTACCACAAAACCCTACCCTGCTACCTGTCACTGATGGCTGATGAGAGAGAAACCCCTCCTCCTTCTGCCACCATCTCGCCTCCCTTCATCCTCCATGGGAGTTTCCCCAACCAGGGCAGCAGACCAAGTTGGTACGAAGCAGAACCCAGCACTGGCAGTTACTACACTAACACACTGGCTACATACATTTCTACCTCGTAAGAAATTGCATAGCAGTTGTCCTAACACTGAGTAATTTGCATTACCCCCCCCCCCCCCCCCCCCCCAACAGCTGGGATTTCAGCTTGAGTAATTCAGACTAAATCCATTACTCTGCCCTCTGAGGTCCCTACACCCCTACTCTGCCCTCAGAGGTGCTTACCCCCCTACTGACTATATGCCCTTGTCCAAGCAGGCAGGATGGCTCTCTCTTAATGCTAGCTAACGCAAGGCAGGACCAGGGCTGAGAGAGAGAGACAGACAGAGAGGAGAAGGAAGAGAGAAAGAGCCTGGTCACCCCATTTCTAATAACAGGCCCTCTCTTCCAGGCTCATTGTTCAGTACCTCACTGGGGCCTCTTTGTATGGCCCTACACTCACTTATTACACACAGCAGCTAAAGCCTGGCTCCTCTGTGTCTCCTCTGCTCTAACTCTGCTCCCACTTAACCATGAAGGCCCTAATGTGTGTGTGTGTGTGTGTGTGTGTGTGTGTGTGTGTGTGTGTGTGGTAAGACAGGGTGCACGTGGCTCTCTAAGAGGGGCTAAGCCCTGAATAGGATAACAGGAAGGAAGAAAAAGGCAGAATGATTCCATCATCATCCACACCATCATACAATGGGCCCCATGCCAGAGAGTCAGTCACTTATTTTTTTTCACCCCAACAGGATGGGTAGTATTTGGAGAGGTGTGTATACGGAGGGAGGAGGATGAGCACGTGGATGAACCATCTCTGGGGAAATCACCAACACATAGCCTAGTCCTACATAAACTAACCTTCAATCCAAACTGGTTCTCTAGCAGATTAGTAAGAATGGCTCAAGATTTGTATTTTTCAGTGTTCAAGAACGTCCCTTTTCTCTTCATTCAGATTACAACCGCTCACTTTCAGTTATTAGAAAATGAAAACCTGCCAACCTGCTGGTTGCAATTTCAGTTTAATCCACCAGAAAAGAACAAACAAACATTACAACAAATATATACTAACTAATAAAAACCTGTTCTTATGTTGTTGTTGTTTTTGTTGGGGGGGGGGGGGTAATCTTTGTAAATTATATCATAAATAGGACTGGTGGAGTTGTCACACATGCAGTTAACAAAAATATATGGAAATTCCTGCTCTATCCAAAATTACAACTGATTGTGGCATTAGCGCAAAAATGGAGGAGGCAAGTGGAAGGTGAAGAACTTGTCTGCCGGCCCTACATAAAATACCAAAATTGTGATAAATAAAAAAGTATACCAGTTTAATTTAAGGACCAAAAGAATGACAGCTGCGCCATAAAAGTTGCAAAATAGTTGCGAGGAGATTTCGATGTACCGATTCCATGGCACATGGTTTATGAACTGATACACAAAACAACACCGGATTCAAAACAGACCATTCCAGGTGACTACCTCATGAAGCTGGTTGAGAGAATGCCAAGTGTGCAAAGCTGTCATCAAGGCAAAGGATGGCTACTTTGAAGAGTCTCAAATATAAAATATATTTTGGTTTGCTTAACACTTTTTTGGTTACCACATGATTCCATATGTGTTCTACAATGTAGAAAATAGTAAAAAATGTAATTAAAATAAAACACTGGAATGAGTAGGTGTGTCCAAACCCTTGACTGGTACTGTACATGGGCGATTGGAAATGATTCAGACAATTACATTGATAGTAGCCACACTCTGTCTGCAATATGAAAAGACTTAGGCCTACTTCCTGGTTACATAAAGAGGAATCTTTGCCATCTTTAACCCAGTAGCATTCACTGTGCGGACTTGACAATATGTCCTGGTATTGAGGCCGTTAAATGACCCAGTAACCCAGACAGGTCACAATGGTGGGGATACGTTCTGGTATTGAGGCCATTAAATGACCCAGTAACCCAGACAGGTCACAATGGTGGGGATACATTCTGGTATTGAGGCCATTAAATGACCCAGTAACCCTGACAGGTCACAATGGTGGGGATACGTTCTGGTATTGAGGCCATTAAATGACCCAGTAACCCAGACAGGTCACAATGGTGGGGATACGTTCTGGTATTGAGGCCATTAAATGACCCAGTAACCCAGACAGGTCACAATGGTGGGGATACAGGCCTGCAACAGTACTGCGTGTACGCTATGATAGATAGGCTGCTGTATAGTGGTATGGAATCCAGCTAGGACTCCCTCCTCTCTCCTGGTCCAAGACCAGCTCCAGCTCCACACTCGGGTTCATCCTTTCTCCAGATGTGCCACGTGTTACAGTGTGTCAGTGCTGCTGGAGTGCAGATGCTGCTGGATGGGCAGGTCTCTCACACTGCTCTGGCTGGGTCCAAAGGAGAACATCACGGTGACAATATCCACCTCTGTGATGTGGCCATTTGTTGTAGGTCTAGAGATAGTTAGTGGTGGAATAATAAGCGTACAGGGGAAAGGGGTTGTTGACGAAAGAGGTGGTCGTCAAAATGAAATTCCATCTGAGTCCTTACGCTATGTTTAGGTTCCTACTATCCATGTAGCCTTTAGTAAACTACCTACCAATGGATATCCTGTGATGTACTATAATCTCTTACCATAACGGAGTTTAAATAAAAAACAGTTCCCTTTAGAGTAGTATTCTCAGAACGATAGCTCACAACACCAAAACAAACCAAGGACCATGCGAGCAACGAGAGCCCTGGTTAATGTGGCCACACAAACACACACCTCCAACCCCACAATGATCAGATGTAACATCGTTCTCAGAGACGACAGAGGAACACCACCAGTTTCTGTTTCTCTACCATCGATCTACCATCCCCACCCTGAGGCCAGCTAGCTCCCCACCCTCTCTAACTCAGACATTAGAACACTACTACAGCAGTGTGAATGACCACACGGTGTGTGGAGGGGAAGGGGGGATCCAGGCCTCCCAACAATGCTCCACATAGGCTCCACATAGAGTTGAAGAATTCCTGGGAAGAATTCTCTCAATTCAATTTAAGGGCTTTATTGGCATGGGAAACATATGTTTATGTTTATGTTTATTATCTACTTCTCTTGCTTTGACAAAAGTGAAATAAACAATAAAAATGAACAGTAAACATCACACTTACAGAAGACATTTCAAATGTCACATTATCTCTCCCTCTCCCCTTCCCTGGCCGAACACTACCCCTACCAAACCCAACCCAGGGCTGTATGGTTGTGCTGTACGGAACCTCTGTACCAAGAGTGTACAGCCAAGACCCAGGCTTGTATGAGACCCACTGTCAGCCACAGCTGCTTTGGTCTGTGTGCCTTCTCTATAGCAGAGCTAATCGAGTAATCGGGTTAGGTTAGCCACGCAGATGGGCACGAATTTGATCGGGAATAAGGTGAAGAAAATAAGGATGCCATTTCATGTGCTGCAACAATGTAGTTCACACAGTCAATATTCAAACAGTATCAGGCTACTGTTATATATATGGGGAAAACACCACAGGGAAAATATCATTTGCATATATTTAACTTTAACCTTAATTAATTTACAAACATGTAATGTAAATGTAAAAATGACCATCTAAAACAATCTAAGAATATGCTATGACGTGAAATTAGGCTATAGCAAAGTGTTTCAATACACAATGCATAAGGCAGGTTGGTGTCTGTCGTGTCCCTCCCCATCCTTAACTTCTAAACCTATGCCAGGGCCTTGTTGCCAACCATCCGGGGTCGTCTTGTTTCCAGAGAGGAGGACTACTGCTTCTTCTCCTCTACTCTCTCCTCTCACTGGATTTCCTTCTTAATTAGTGACGTGTACAAGTTAGTGGACCGGACAGAATGAACTAACTAACTATCCAATCCTTTTGCATTTCACTTGACAAATTAAGAGTCAAATTGTGGCTACATGCTCTGAAATCCCCTGACAGCTTGAATCCGAGTCAGGATAGGAAGTGATCGATATCAATTTGGTAACTGGTATTTGTAGTTCTTGTATATTTGGTAACTGGGATCTGTAGTTATAGTGTGTAAATATATATATGTATGTAAATACATATATGTATGTATGTGTGTAAATATATATATATATGGATGTGTGTAAATATATATATGTATGGATGTGCGTAAATACATATATGTATGTGTGTAAATATATATATGTATGTATGTGTGTAAATATATATATGTATGTATGTGTGTAAATATATATATATGTATGTATGTGTGTAAATATATATATATGTATGTATGTGTGTAAATATATATATATGTATGTGTGTAAATATATATATGTATGTATGTGTGTAAATATATATGTATGTATGTGTGTAAATATATATATGTATGTATGTGTGTAAATATATATATGTATGTATGTGTGTAAATATATATATGTATGTATGTGTGTAAATATATATATGTATGTATGTGTGTAAATATATATATGTATGTATGTGTGTAAATATATATATATGTATGTATGTAAATATATATATGTATGTATGTCTGTAAATATACAGCCCTGGGTTGGATCGGGGTAGTGTTCGGCACACACACACACACACACACACACACACACACACACACACACACACACACACACACACACACACACACACACACACACACACACACACACACACACACACACACACACACACACCAGATCCCAGTTACCAAATTGCTATTTATCACTTCCTATCCTGACTCTGATTCAAGCTGTCAGGGGAATTAAGAGCACTGTGAAACAAACACTGTAGCCCAATTACAATTCACAACATTGTTGTTAGATTTCAGTAATTGCTTTGTAATTGTGTAGTAACAGAGTTTGACAGTTTTTGTTCTTACACAAGTGGAATGTTTAATCTCGTCCAGAAGCAGTTTTATATGTCCTATGGTCAGGACTATTCCAAATTTGTGAATAACTTGCATCAATATATTCATCCTTTTCACATGGGTAATTTCACCAAGTAGGCTAATCAATGTTTGATATCAAGCTAACAAGGAAAATAACCCTTGGTGATTGTCTTTCAAGAAGGCATAATGGTTTCAGTTGTCCTCTACATACAATGGCTATATGGCTATAGAAAACTATGATATGAAACAACCATACCATAATACCCCCCCATTAATCCATACTTTTATGGGGTGACAAGGTCAGATGTTGCTGTGACAATCCATGATGCTGCTGGTATACATATGAACCCATTAGAGTAAAATTGTACCCATTAAAGTCCTGGGACTTGATTTACCTCTCCTCCTGTTCAACCCGGGCCATCACACACCATCTATGGATTTTGGGGGGTCATCTAGAACAATGCCTCTAATTTAGCTGCCCCAAAGGGGACGAAGGGAGAAATGCGCCAGAGGACATTCTGCTCTTTACTGTAAGAGAGCCATCAAAATGACATTTGAAGCAGAGCAGAGGCGTGGTTGGGTAGGCAGGGGTTCAGTTCCCCAAAGGCTAATATGGTCAAGCCCTTGCCTTTGGCGACCTCTAGCTAGCAATCATCCAAGGTAGTTGCTGATAACTAGTATGTGTACTGTTCTTGTGGCTATGGAAATGTAAATGAATCGAGGCTAGCTAGCCACCTATTACTTTTAGAATAGTACTGTAAGCTAATGGGACTCACACTGTTACTGGCCTACATGCTAACTCGAACTAGACAGATTTGTTTAGCTAGTAATTGGTTTCTATAGTAATGTCACCATGAAACACATTTTATTTACGTAAACTGTAACGTTAGGTACTTAGATTGCCATGGAATCAGACTAGCTCCCATTTACTAGTAAACATTAACGTCAGTTTCAAACTAGCAACTTTACATAGCCTCTCACCGGGAAATGAAGCTGCCAGCTCCAACTAGCCCGGCTAGCAAGCTACTCGAAGTCAACTGTGCCTAAAACAGAAACTAGAACAAGCTAATTAGTTGGTTAGCTGTCTGTCTATTTTCCTTCTCAGATAATATTGGCTAGCTACAAAGAACTAAAAACATAAATGATAAAACATAAATGATAAAACATAAATGAAGCAGGATGACACTTTACCTGTTTTGTCGGGTCATTCCTCCCGTGCTCAGAAGACAGGTGATGTCTCAGCAGCAAGGCCCGCTTGTAATTTCGACTACCTCTCACCAGCTCGTCGTTGTTTTTAGTGGGAATGTTGTGACACCAGGAGCAGGACATAAGTCCCGTCTCCTGACAAAATGTGAGCCATGGAAACTCCTGTAGCCATGAAGCTTGGAATTGGGGGTGTTTCTGGAGTAGCGTCTGCGGTCTCATTTCTACCCAAGATTTCCTGGCAGCTTCGCCTCTGTCGTCCTCGGATCCAGTGCCCCCGCTGCCCAAGTCAGCGCCGTCCTCGTTGTTCAGGCAGTTACCCGCTGTCCGGCTACTCCCTTCCCTGGACTCGTCTTCACCGACAGTTACTGCCACCCAACCGACACGATCGTCTCCTACCCCGGCTGCCCAGTTGCCCCCTTCCGGGTCCTCTTCCTCCTCAGCCTCTGGTTCTGCGCTATCACTGAGAGATCCCCCACCCTCCACTCTCCCTTGCGATGGTCCTTTTGCCCCCAGATCCCTATCCTCTTCTTGATCTGGCCTGTTCCCGTTCAAATGTCGGTCTTGACAGGCCTGGGCCTCCCAGCTGTTACTGTTGCCCCCACCGTCACCACTGGAGCTGGTTACCGCTAATCCACCTCCTCGGAACGCCAGAGACCTGCGGTTTCTCTCTCCGGACATTTTCTTAATATATTAAAATCGACCACTTTCTTAACAATATTACTACCGACTAATTTCTATTTCTTTAAGTATTATATGTTGCGGATCCGAATTAAATGGCTGGTTGTCGTTTTTTCCCGCTTTGGCCTCCTGGTGAGAGTATGTAGGTTATGCGGAAATAAATAAAGCTTTTAAACGCATAATGAATTTCAGGGTTCTAGCTGCGTCCGCGCAGGCTTGCAGAGGTCGAATGGCAACGACTTTCCCCATAATGCACCTCGATCAGAGAAAGGGGGGGGGTAGTGGGGGGCTCATTTAAAGGAAGATGGGGGGTGCGGTTAACAGCATGGCGTCTTTTGTTTGAGTGGCTGCGCTCATTTTACGCGTGCTTTTCATCTTTGTTTTCCTTCTCTTCAACCAATACATCCTTGTCCTCCTTTCATACCTCCTGCCACGCGGGTTGGCAGTCCCCTTGTATTAACTGCGTCAAACAGATCTAGTGCGCTTATCGTGTTTGTTTTATACTAATTCCAATGGACAGGTAAAGCAAGTGATCCAACGCACAAGGTGTAGTGATGGTGGTGGTGACAGCCTACCGGTTACCACAGCCACAAAGTCAACATTGGCTATATCGTAAAAATTCCAGATTTTTTGTTGTTGCTTTTGGGCAGTGGTGGAAAAAGTACCCGAATGTTATAATTGAGTAAAAGTAAAGATACCCTAATAGAAAATGACTTAAGTAAAAGTGAAAGTCATCCAGTAAAATACTACTTGAGTAAAAGTAGTTTGAAATACACTTATCTATCAAAAGGAAATGTATAAATACTTCCTAATTCATTATATTAAGCAAACCAGATGGCACAATTTTCTTGTTTTTAATGTATTTGTGGATAGCCAGGGGGCTCACTCCAACACTCAGACATAATTTACAAATGAAGCATTTGTGTTAAGCGAGTCAGTTAGAGGCAGTAGGGATGACCGGGGATGTTCTCTTGATAAGTGCGTGAATTTGGGCCATGTCCTGATGAGTAATCAAAATGTATCGAGTACTTTTGGGAGTCAGGGAAAATGTATGGAGTAAAAAGTGCATTATTTTCTTTAGGAATGTAGTGAAGTAAATCTTTTCAATAATATAAATAGTAAAGTAAAGTAGAGATACCCCCCCAAAAAACGACTTAAGTAGTGGTTCAAGTATTTTTACTAAAGTATTTCACACCACTGTTTTTTTGGTCTTAATTTAAGGTTAGGGTTGGGCATAAGGTTAGCAGTGTGTTAGGGTTGAGGCTAGGGTTAGGGAATGATTAACACTTTCATGGTTCTTTTGCATACCAACTTTTCCCCCACTACTATTTCGATATTTTCAACAACAAAAACATGTAATCCAACATCACTCCTTTTATTTATTATGTACTTATAATACAATTAACTCAAACTCATTTAGTCCAAATGTAGGCTATATCTTTTATTCAAATAGATTTAGTGAAAAACCACAGCTATATCAGAGACAATGTTATCATCAATCAATAACAATCAAAATAAGTAAATATGAATTGCTTGGAAATGTACACAGTCAAATGTGACTAAGTGGAATATTTAGCTATTCAAATGAGGTTTTGTTGATGAATAGACCAAAACAAGTAGCCCTAATTCATTGGTTTAAACATGTATAATAATATAGTAATATATATATATATATATATATGTTTAAGTCAACATGATCAATAGTCTATAAAACATTTGTTTTGGTATAAACCATTAGTTGTCAGGCCTGATTTTACATTGCTGTTGTTTTTTCCCCTCCAGATTATTGAAGTTAAAGATCCATACAAAATAGGGGAATTGATATGGATCTTTTCTAGCCTATGTAATCCCATGGAAACGTGCTCCTGCTATGCTGCTCCAGCAGGTGGAAGCCTTTCATGATTCACTGAGTTGACTGACTGACAGCACAGTTAGATTAATGAGTGGCATTGTTAGGCCTAGTGTTCAGTGTCCTGTTTCAAAGTCAGTAAATTAAGGACTAAGCTAGGACACAGTGTTTGACTCTGCTTCTGGTAATGGCATGTGTTTTTAAAGCCTTGTCAGGTTTAAATCCAGAGAAAGGGGGGAGAGTAATAAAATGTGCATGCCCAAAACAATCAGTGTCTCTCCATTTAAATGCCTCAAATGTGTGTTGTTGTACTACTGACACAATTGTGGTTGGAATGCATGTATTTTTTGTCGTTGTTGTTTGAATGGAAATTAATAGATCAATAATGATGAATGATGGCAGGTGTGTCAAGGCCACACCTCCTGTCTTTCACTAGTGCCTTCAGAAGGTATTCACACTCTTTGACTTGTTCAACATTTTGTTGTGTTACCACCTGCATTTAAAATGGGATCAATTGATATGTTTTGTCTCTGACCTACACACAATACCATACACTATATCAAAGTGGAATAATGTTTTTTATTTTTTATTTTGCAAATTAATTAAAAATTAAAAGCTGAAATGTCTTGAGTCAATAAGTAATCAACCCCTTTGTAATGGCAAGCCTAAATAAGTTCAGGAGACATTTTTGATAAAAAGTTTTATAATAAGTTGGATGGACTCACTCTGTGTGTAGTAATAGTGTTTAACATGATTTTTGAATGACTACCTCATCTCTGTACCCCATACATACAGTACAATGATCTGTAACGTCCCTCATTCGAGCACTACATTTCCAACACAGATTAAACCACAAAAACCAGGGAAGTTTTTTAATGCCTCGCAAAGAAGAGCACCTATTGGTAGATGGGTAAAAAAAATATATGTAAGCAGACGTTGAATATCCCTTTGAGCATGGTGAAGTTGTTATTACACTTTGGATGGTGTATCACTTTTTCAGGGTAAAAAAATAAACGGAATAGAGCTAAGCACAGGCAAAATCATAGAGGAAAACCTGGTTCAGTCTGCTTTCCACCAGACACTGGGAGATTAATTCAACTTTCAGTAGGACAATAACCTAAAACACAAGGCCAAATCTACACCGGAGTTGATTTCCAAGAAGACAGTGAGTGGCAGAGTTACTGTTGACTTAATTCTACTTGAAATTATATGGCAACACCTGAAAATGGTTGTCTAGCAATGATCAACAACTAATTTGGCAGAGCTTGAAGAATTGTGAAAAGAATAATGGGCACATGTTGCACAATCTAGGTGTGGAAAGCTCTTAGAGACTTACCCAGAAAGACACTGCTGTAATCGCTGCCAAAGTTGATTCTAACATGTCAGGGGGTCGAATACTTATGTAAATTTGATATTTCTCTATTTCATTTTCAATAATTTTTCCAAAATGTCTTAAAACATGTTTTCACTTTGGCATTGTGGGTTATTGTGTGTAGATGGGTGAGAGGGTGTAAATCTCGCCCCGGGCCGTGCCCATATCCGCAGCAGGTCTCCAAGGTGAACAGCCTCTGGCATTTTAGAACAATCTTGGTAAGAGAAGTCGGCAAGTCAAATCCGTAACTTCGGGATAAGGATTGGCTCTAAGGGCTGGGTCGGTCGGGCTGGGGTGCGAAGCGGGGCCGGGCTCGAGCCGCGGCTGGGGAGCAGTGAGGGTATACTATAAAACAGGTTCAATGAGTTAGTCAGCTAACTTTGATCAGCAGACAAAAATATAAATAACTGTTGATTTTCTGGTTCATTGGGTGAGCTATACTTCGATATGTGTTTTTGGCTGTTGACTCAATTGGACCATGCCCATCTCAAGCTTATCTTTTCCCCAAAACATGTTTTCAGAATATTTAGGCAAGTTAGCTGGATAACTCCTTGACTCTGCTTTGTATTATACCACTGTGGAGTTAAACAATTAACCACGTGCCTGGCTCTTGTTTACACTTTCTACGTACTCTACGGCTTGACGTCACAGAGGGCCCCACCCCTACTGCCTAGCAGCATGTGAGTGCGCAATACTGCTGGAGCGAAGTGGGGAACCTGCAAGCTTTTTGACCCAAAAAATAATAGCAGAAACAGCATACAGCGTAAGGATGGAGGAAGCAGATCAAGGTAATGTGTTTGCCATAGAACACATTTCAAAATTACATTCATATTACTGACAAGCATTTTTTTTAAACACTGTTTAGTTTGTTTTAAACCAAAGTTAACCAGCTAGCTGTAGGTTAGCCCCGGGAAGCCTGTGGAAGTTCCATCACAGACAGAAATATATTTATAAGTAACCGACGTAGTTCATCTGTGTCGTTTATAGTGGAGCAAATTAAGCATAGTGGGCAAAACAAGCAAGGAAGTGACCAAGCACAAGCTAGCGAGATGCTATTGGCGCGTTGCAGCATGTATTTACATATTTCCGTTAGGAACGTGTGAAGTGCGCGTGTGCACAAACGCAATTCTTTAAAACTTAGTGCATTGTGTTCGTAACATATTTATGTTTTGGCAACAGACGAATCTATTGAGATAAAATGTTTAATCGATGAGAAAATTAGCAAAATGTCGGCCCGGTTTCACCTAGTTCCGTCCTCTCCCACTGCCCTTATGTGGTGGTGAGAAAGCAACGTTAATTAACGGTTGCTTCAAGTTTATAGCCCCAGTGACGTGTCTGGGTTACCCCATCGGGATTCGTTATACTTTTGGTTCAATTGCAGAAATCAGTTTAAAGAGGGTTTTGAACCCGGTGTAAATCACTGATGCATCACTACACATCAAACCAATCAAATGCCTTACTTGGGTGGAGCTCCGAAGGTGCTGTCCAGATTAGTGCGGTAGGAGAGACAGCGCGGTAGGAGAGACAGCGCGGTAGGAGAGACAGCGCGGTAGGAGAGACAGCGCGGTAGGAGAGACTGTGTGGTAGGAGAGACTGTATGAGGACTAACGATGTCAACATAACACTGGTGACAAAACATTTTAGAAAGTTTGCAGGTTTTCACAGCTTTTATTTCGAGATTAGCTAAATCTGTGACAAGAGGGGAGAAATGGTCTACAGTGGTGGTCATATCAATATTTGTGACGTTTCTGAAGTGATGTTTGACTGTAAAGGCTAGCATAAGGGACAACAAGTAGCTAGTCACAATGAGGTTCGTTTTGAGAAAAGCCAGAAAACCTTGTACGCTACCAAGGTATAACTAACTAGCTAGCTACTAGCTAGTTAATTTTCTCACACGATTATAAAGCCAACAAAATGTTTATTAAAACAGCATATTATTTACTTAAAAAGCTAGCTGTGTTAGTCACTAGTTTTTTCAGGGTCAGTGATACACAGGCAGTACATGGTTGTTCTATCTATCTGCAATAATTTTGAAAGCAATATTGCTAAAACGAATGAAATTCAATGTAATGAAATTAAAATGTTTCCTGTAATGCTCATCTCTTGTAGCCTAATTGTCATGCCTTTATTTTCATAATGTACCTAAATGACAAGGTTTGGATTTTGCACTAAGCTATTTTATATGTCAGCATTTAAAAGACATGTACAAAATCTGGTATATGGTTTGCCTCATATACATTGTCTACTGGTAACATTTTAAATTGAGAACATACAGCTCAACATGTAAACAATGAGTTGAGCTATTCTCTGCTTCAGATGCCCATTAGGCCATAATGTCATCATACTGTAGGCCTATGGCAACGTTGGCGATGCCATTTGACAGGGCTATTCATCTATCTTCTTACAGGGGCCAGTGGTAAAAAAAAGGTTCATGTCAGGGGGCCGGACGTTTTCCACATGCCATTATTCTTCGGGAAGAACAGTATAAAAAAATAAACGCACACACACCATTAAAGCACTTCTTTTTTTTTTATGAAATGTTGCTAAAAGTTATTAGGGAAGAAGTGGAGGAGCTCAACCAACACGGGTTGAAGTTCAACCAAAACATTTACATAATAATTGAAAATTAGATAATCATTGATAACTATTTTATTTAAAAAACAATTCAAATTGTCTTAAGTAATTAGGTCATTTTTTAAAATGATCTGAAAACTAAGCATCTCAATAAATACTACAAAGCTAGAGACAAATTCAAATGATGAAAAAAATTATCAACATGCCACATAGGAAGTAGAAACTGCTCAAAACCGCTGCAAACCACACTATAGACAAACACAATGGTGCTTGTCATTTTGGCACTGAATGTTGGATTTTTGCGGGATTTTTTTGGCATATCTTTTAATGTTGATTAAAGGGCCAGTCTAAATTAATGAAGTTGAATAGCCACCAGTTGAGTAGTCCTGCCATATGATGAGCTGCAAAACAGATTTGCATTGCTGATATATTGAGAGAGTGACAATCAAATAAAACAGATTGGAGATCTTACATACTAAACCAAAAGGCAATGTTTATTTGAGAACACAACAGAGAGACAGAACCCTTTCCCCTCTTAATGGCAGGATTGTGAAAAGGCTAAAGTCTACAACACTTAGTCTGCTCTTACATGCTGACCAGACCGGACATGTCACGTGCGCGAGCGTCACAAAATAAATGTAGAAATCCATGTTATTCAATTATTGCACCCACACTGCTCGCGCGCGCAAACGAGCGTCTGCGATACCAAGGGCTAAAATAGAAATCCTTTCTATTTCTGATGCAGATCGCGCTGCAAGTCCTGCCTCTCCCATCTCCTCATTGGTTTATAGAAGCAGGTACCCACGTGCCATCTCGTCATTGGTTATACCCACGTGGGTGATTGAAAGACAAACTGTTTTGCCGGTTGTGGTAATACTATGAAAGTGTAGATGCCGATCACCATATAAGTTCAAAGATGAAAAAGCCTGGAAAGAGGAGAGATGACTAGAAACGATTCGGTTGGCCTTTTTATGTGCGCATTAATTGTTGGAGTAGAGGACCTTGTACATTTCAGGTAAAATAACAACTCAATGTTTATATCCCAGGACAAATTAGCTAGCAACAGCAAGCTAACTAGCTAAATTGCCATACATGTTTAATGCTTTTCGACCTGTCCCCAAATGAATGTAATTGGTTCAGAGTTTGTTTTGATATTTTAACCTGCGTGTCGTGATCGCGTTTGGTGTGGGGGGGGACAAAATACATTGATGCACGATGGTGCACGCGAGCAGACGGTTTGGGTTCGGTGTTATCATAACCTTTTCTAGTTTTGGGAACAGAAAACTGTATTAAGATCAAATGTTTCATTGATGAGAAAATGTGCAGAATGTCGGCCAAAATCCATCTCGTTCCATCTTCTCCCACTGCCCGCTAGTGGGCTTCCTCTCACTACATATTTGGTAGCATATGCTAGTTAACGCAAGTTCAGCCTTCTGCAGAAGCTTGTAAAAAGGTTCGATATACAATACAAGTAAAACAAGATACACTACATGGCCAAAAGTAGGTGGACACTCCTTTGAAATGAGTCGACTAAATTAGCCACGTACGTTGCTGACAGGTGTATAAAATGGAGCACACAGCAGCGCAATCTTTATAGACAGACATTGGCATTAGTATGGCCGTACTGAAGAGGCTGTATCACATCCGGCCGTGATTGGGAGTCCCACAGGGCAGCACACAATTGGCCCAGCGTCGTCCGGGTTTGGCCGCGGTAGGCCATCATTGTAAATAAGAATTTGTTCTTAACTGACTTGCCTAGTTAAATCAAGTTTATTTTTATTTTTAAAGAGCTCAGTGACTTTCAACATGGCACCGTCATAGGATGTCAGCTTTCCAACTAGTCAGTGCTGCCCTGCTAGAGCTGCCCCGGTCATCTGTAAGTGCTGTTATTGTGAAGTGGAAACGTATAGGAGGAACAACAGCTAGACCACACAAGCGCACAGAACGGGACCGGTTAGTGCTGGAAGTCTTTGTCTTTATTACTCAGACAATGACACAAGATATGGTAATTGAATGAATGGCAACGTAGAGCCTAATACAACTGATATGTTATGTACTATATATACCAAAGTATGTGACTATGCAACACTCACTACCGAGTTCCAAACTGCCTCTGGAAGCAACGTCAGCACAATAACTGTTTGTCGGGAGCTTCATGAAATGGGTTTCCATGGCCGAGCAGCCGCACACAAGCCTAAGATCACCATGCTTAATGCCAAGCGCCAGCTGGAGTGCTGTAAAGCTCGCCGCCATAGGACTCTGGAGCATGGTTTGGGCTAGGCTACTTAGTTCCAGTGAAGGGAAATCTTTATGCTACAAAATACAATGACATTCTAAACCATTCTGTGCTTCCAAATTTGTGGCAACAGTTTGGGGAAGACCCTTTCCTGTTTCAGCATGACAGTGCCCTATGTACACCGCAAGGTCCATACAGAAATGGTGTGTCGAGATCGGTGTGGAAGAACTTGACAGACTTGCACAGAGTCCTGACCTCGAACTTCATCTAAAACTTTTCTGATGAATTGGAACGCCGACTGCGAGCCAGGCCTAATCGCCCAACATCAGCGCACGACCTCACTAATGATCTTGTGGCTGAATGGAAGCAAGTCCCTGCAGCAATGTTCCAACATCTAATAGAAAGCCTTCCCAGAAGAGTGGAGGCTGTTAAAGCAGCAAAGGGGGACCAACTCCATATTAAAGCCTTCCCAGAAGAGTGGAGGCTGTTATAGCAGCAAAGGGGGACCAACTCCATATTAAAGCCTTCCCAGAAGAGTGGAGACTGTTATAGCAGCAAAGGGGGACCAACTCCATATTAAAGCCTTCCCAGAAGAGTGGAGACTGTTATCGCAGCAAAGGGGGACCAACTCCATATTAAAGCCTTCCCAGAAGAGTGGAGACTGTTATCGCAGCAAAGGGGGACCAACTCCATATTAAAGCCTTCCCAGAAGAGTGGAGACTGTTATCGCAGCAAAGGGGGACCAACTCCATATTAAAGCCTTCCCAGAAGAGTGGAGACTGTTATCGCAGCAAAGGGGGACCAACTCCATATTAAAGCCTTCCCAGAAGAGTGGAGACTGTTATCGCAGCAAAGGGGGACCAACTCCATATTAAAGCCTTCCCAGAAGAGTGGAGACTGTTATCGCAGCAAAGGGGGACCAACTCCATATTAAAGCCTTCCCAGAAGAGTGGAGACTGTTATCGCAGCAAAGGGGGACCAACTCCATATTAAAGCCTTCCCAGAAGAGTGGAGACTGTTATCGCAGCAAAGGGGGACCAACTCCATATTAAAGCCTTCCCAGAAGAGTGGAGACTGTTATCGCAGCAAAGGGGGACCAACTCCATTTTAAAGCCTTCCCAGAAGAGTGGAGACTGTTATAGCAGCAAAGGGGGGGACCAAATCCATGTTAAAGCCTTCCCAGAAGAGTGGAGACTGTTATCGCAGCAAAGGGGGACCAACTCCATATTAAAGCCTTCCCAGAAGAGTGGAGACTGTTATCGCAGCAAAGGGGGACCAACTCCATATTAAAGCCTTCCCAGAAGAGTGGAGACTGTTATAGCAGCAAAGGGGGACCAACTCCATATTAAAGCCTTCCCAGAAGAGTGGAGACTGTTATAGCAGCAAAGGGGGACCAACTCCATATTAAAGCCTTCCCAGAAGAGTGGAGACTGTTATTGCAGCAAAGGGGGACCAACTCCATATTAAAGCCTTCCCAGAAGAGTGGAGACTGTTATTGCAGCAAAGGGGGACCAACTCCATATTAAAGCCTTCCCAGAAGAGTGGAGACTGTTATTGCAGCAAAGGGGGACCAACTCCATATTAAAGCCTTCCCAGAAGAGTGGAGACTGTTATCGCAGCAAAGGGGGACCAACTCCATATTAAAGCCTTCCCAGAAGAGTGGAGACTGTTATTGCAGCAAAGGGGGACCAACTCCATATTAAAGCCTTCCCAGAAGAGTGGAGACTGTTATCGCAGCAAAGGGGGACCAACTCCATATTAAAGCCTTCCCAGAAGAGTGGAGACTGTTATTGCAGCAAAGGGGGACCAACTCCATATTAAAGCCTTCCCAGAAGAGTGGAGACTGTTATCGCAGCAAAGGGGGACCAACTCCATATTAAAGCCTTCCCAGGAGAGTGGAGACTGTTATAGCAGCAAAGGGGGACCAACTCCATATTAAAGCCTTCCCAGAAGAGTGGAGACTGTTATAGCAGCAAAGGGGGACCAACTCCATATTAAAGCCTTCCCAGAAGAGTGGAGACTGTTATCGCAGCAAAGGGGGGGACCAACTCCATATTAAAGCCTTCCCAGAAGAGTGGAGACTGTTATCGCAGCAAAGGGGGACCAACTCCATATTAAAGCCTTCCCAGAAGAGTGGAGACTGTTATAGCAGCAAAGGGGGACCAACTCCATATTAAAGCCTTCCCAGAAGAGTGGAGACTGTTATCGCAGCAAAGGGGGACCAACTCCATATTAAAGCCTTCCCAGAAGAGTGGAGACTGTTATAGCAGCAAAGGGGGACCAAATCCATATTAAAGCCTTCCCAGAAGAGTGGAGGCTGTTATAGCAGCAAAGGGGGACCAACTCCATGTTAAAGCCTTCCCAGAAGAGTGGAGGCTGTTATAGCAGCAAAGGGGGACCAACTCCATGTTAAAGCCTTCCCAGAAGAGTGGAGACTGTTATCGCAGCAAAGGGGGACCAACTCCATGTTAAAGCCCATGATTTTGGAATGAGATGTTCAAAGAGCAGGTGTCCACATACTTTTGGCCATGTAGTGTAGTTCAATATTGTAAAAATGTTCATGTCTTGTTTTTTTCTCCAAAATTCAAAGAACAGTCTCTGTCTGGTCCTCAACTTGAGGTTGGGTTTTGAGGTTAACTGTTACTTTGTTGCACGCTTTTGAAAAAACGAAAGAAAGAAAATGAGTCATAATATTGGTTATATATATATATAATATTAATTCTCTGGTATTTTACAGAAATATATTTATGCTTTGTTGTTTTGCAGTTATTTATTACTGAAGTGGGTTGAAAATAAGCCTTACCATGTTTGCTGCTGGAACGCCGACACACCACACCTTTAGATGTCACACCTACTTTACTGTGTACCAAATACAGATTGTTCTGGGCTTGAATCAATAACCCATTGATTACCGTTTACTGTATCTCTTTCGTCCTTTTTAAAGGTTTGTGATGATAGCCATGTTTAGCTTTATGTAGACAGTCATCATTCAATTGTCACAGTTTGGATGAAGGCGTAGCCTGTTGACATAGTAATGTTTGTTAGTTGGTAAGTGATACTGACGTGTACTGTTACCACTGTTCTCTGGGTCATTTGTTTACAGGATGTTGGCTTGTAGTCTACCAGCACTCTTCAGTTTTACTGCCATCTCTGAAACGTTGTAAACAAATCCTGTCTCTACATGTCTAGCCTAGTATTTTACGCCCAGAACTAGGCTACACATTGCACAAGAGCAATTCAGGTAGTAGCCAATGCCTCTTGAGCGTGTTGAGCAGCAGCAACACTCTCTACTTCTGCTTCCTCTCTCCAGTCCCCTATGACCCCTCACCCATCTGACTACTTCCCTGTTCTCCTCCCTCCTTCCCCTCTTCCCACCTACCGCTCGGTTTTCCATTCCTTCCAACATTCCTCTTGGAAGGTGGTTTGATGCAGGGTCAGACATGTAGCAGCTGAATGCATCCTTCCTGGCTTTGACTCTATCTATCTATCTATCTATCTATCTATCTATCTATCTATCTGTCTATCTATCTATCTATCTGTCTGTCTGTCTGTCTGTCTGTCTGTCTGTCTGTCTGTCTGTCTGTCTGTCTGTCTGTCTGTCTGTCTGTCTGTCTGTCTGTCTGTCTGTCTGTCTGTCTCTGTCTCTGTCTCTGTCTCTGTCTCTGTCTCTCTCTCTCTCTCTCTCTCTCTCTCTCTCTCTCTCTCTCTCTCTCTCTCTCTCTCTCTCTCTCTCTCTCTCTCTCTCTCTCTCTCTCTCTCTCTCTCTCTCTCTCTCTCTCTCTCTCTCTCTCTCTCTCTCTCTCTCTCTCTCTCTCTCTCTCTCTCTCTCTCTCTCTCTCTCTCTCTCTCTCTCTCTCTCTCTCCCCCCCTCCCTCCCTCCTGCTGGGCAGCCATCTGCCTCGTGGCTCCCTCTCCTTCCTCCTCTCCCTTCATGTCTGTCTGCTCACGTCTCGCTGCAGCAGGTATACAGACCAGGGAGCCACGTGTTGTTTAAACAGCAGATTAACAGGATGATGCCAGAGACAGTCTGGTTTGTGTACTCTGCAGGAGGGGCGGCCAGGTAGGAAGGCCTTTGTGACCTGCTTTTCTTTTCTTTCAGCAGAAATCGAGTGATCTGCTATGCAGGATGCTGTTTCCTGAAGTCAATCTGCTCGTTTTGTAGTATGTATTTTTTTTGGATAACATTGCATCTTTTTATGATGCTGTTGCATCTAAGTCGTTTTTTATTAAAAGCAGACCTGGCCTTTAATAGCCTGCAAAAGGCAGCGTTCTTGACATACCACTGGAAATATGAAAAAGCAATCCTTTTTATTACCTTCGTCCATTTTCAACTCTGAACAGTTTGTCACTGTGAACTCTGTGTATGGATATGAATTGGCTCCGTTGCCAAGGTTTTCATCAGGGTGTCGTGACCACTAGTCCACGGTTTTTCTTCTTAGGCAGCTGTCATGGCAACAGAGTGAGAGGTTCAGTTGGCTGCCAGAGCTTCAGGTAAAAGCTACAGGAGTGATGATCTGTATCTGGAGCCAAATGACTATTATCAGCCACAGGGCCTAGGTTTCAAACATTAAGCATACATTCAGATGAAAGAGTACATTAATGGCTATTTTAAGACGCCTTTTTGAGGCATTCCCCTGGTATGAATATAGAGTGGTATCTATTTTGCAGACACTGCATCTCAGTTGTTAGCTGAGCCACTTGAGATCCTGGTTAGAGTCCAGGCCCTGTCGCAGTCGGCCGCGACCGGGAGACCCATGGGGCGACGGACAATTGGCCCAGCGTCATCCTGGTTAGAGTCCAGGCTCTGTTGCAGTCGGCCGCGACCGGGAGACCCATGGGGCGACGGACAATTGGCCCAGCGTCATCCTGGTTAGAGTCCAGGCTCTGTCGCAGTCGGCCGCGACCGGGAGACCCATGGGGCGACGGACAATTGGCCCAGCGTCATCCTGGTTAGAGTCCAGGCTCTGTCGCAGTCGGCCGCGACCGGGAGACCCATGGGGCGACGGACAATTGGCCCAGCGTCATCCTGGTTAGAGTCCAGGCTCTGTCGCAGTCGGCCGCGACCGGGAGACCCATGGGGCGACGGACAATTGGCCCAGCGTCATCCTGGTTAGAGTCCAGGCTCTGTCGCAGTCGGCCGCGACCGGGAGACCCATGGGGCGACGGACAATTGGCCCAGCGTCATCCTGGTTAGGGGAGGGTTTGGCTGGCAGGGATGTCCTTGTCTCATTGCGCACTAGCAACTCCTGTGGCAGGCCGGGTGCAGTGCACGCTGACACGGTTGCTAGGTGTACGGTGTTTCCTCCGACACATTGGTGTGGCTGGCTTCTGGGTTAAGTGGGCGTTGTGTCAAGAAGCAGTGTGGCTTGGTTGGGTTGTGTTTCAGAGGACGCATGGCTCTCGACCTTCGTCTCTCCCGAGTCCGTACGGGAGTTGCAGCGATGAGACAAGACTGTAACTACCAATTGGATACCACGGAATTGGGGAGAAAAAGGGGTAAAAAAATAATAATATATCCACATTTTTCAGCTACCCTCTACAAAAAAGGCCTGAAAAGGAACTGTTTTACCAGGAGGTGGGGAAGGGCTTCATTGTATGGTTTACCGGTGTAACTGAGAAGAGTTACCTAAGGAATGTCTCCAGTTCAGTTATCCTATACTTCTCCACCTGTGCTTGTTTAGATGACCTGAGTTGATAACAAACACCCTGTTCTTCCCCTTCTGTCAGATCCATAGTTTCCATCGGTTACTTAACACACACTGCTCGCGCGCGCCAACGAGTGTCAGCATTGCCAAGGGCTAAAATAGAAGTCAGTTCTATTTCTAAGTCCTGCCTCTCCCATCTCCTCATTGGTTCATAGAAGCAGGTACCCACGTGCCATCTCCTCATTGGTTCATAGAAGCAGGTACCCATGTGCCATCTCCTCATTGGTTATACACGTGGGTGACTGAAAGACGAACGAGGTCGGTGGCAGTAAAGCACTTAATTTACGAAAATTGCCAATCGCGATATAAAGTCAAGAGAAGAAAAGGCCTGGAAGGAGGAGAGATGACTAGAAACGATTCGGGTTGGCCGTTTTATGTGTGGATTAATTGGCGGAGTAGAGGACCTTGTGCATTTCAGGTAAACAACTCTGTGTATATCCCAGGACAAATTAGCTAGCAACAGCAAACTAGCTAAATAGGACAAATTACCTAGCAAGTGCAAGCTAGCTAAATTGCCATAAATGTTTAATGCTTTTCGACCTGTCCCCAAATTAATGTAATTGGTTCAGAGTTTGTTTTGATATTTTAACCTGCGTGTCGTGATCGCGTTTGGTGAGGGGGGACAAAATACATCTATGCACGATGGTGCACGCGAGCAGCCGGTTTGGGTTCGGTGTCAGGGGTCACTGGAAATGTCTCTCCCTCCCTGGGAATATCTGACGGTTAAATAGGATGTATTTATTTTGACTTATCTAGCCCTCTGCTATGATGTGGAGACATTGTACTCAAACGTGTGAGCTGCAATTGTCCTCAAAAGTGGGCCAAAGGGATATTTTTATTTTAACGGTTTGACTGAAAGTGTGAATGTGGATCAAAAGTAAGAAGAAGGATGAAAGCACAGGCCTAGAAGCTTGGGCCTGTATGATGGAAGCTAGGGCCTAGAAGCTTGGGCCTGTATGATGAAAGCACAGGCCTAGAAGCTTGGGCCTGTATGATGAAAGCACAGGCCTAGAAGCTTGGGCCTGTATGATGAAAGCACAGGCCTAGAAGCTTGGGCCTGTAAGATCGAAGCACAGGCCTTGAAGCTTGGGCCTGTATGATGGAAGCTAGGGCCTATAAGCTTGGGCCTGTATGATGGAAGCTTGGGCCTAGAAGCTTGGGCCTGTATGATGGGAGCTTGGGCCTAGAAGCTTGGGCCTGTATGATGGAAGCTTGGGCCTAGAAGCTTGGGCCTGTATGATGGAAGCACAGGCCTAGAAGCTTGGGCCTATATGATGGAAGCACAGGCCTAGCAGTTTCGTAGTTGTCTCAATGGTCATACCCAAAGACCTACATCTATTTTATGTAGTTTAAGGTTAAGGCTGGAAATCTCTGTCTCTATTACTCAGACAATGAAATAAGATATGGTTATTGAGTGAATGGCAATGTAGAGCCTAACACAACCGATATGTTATGTACTATATATACAAAAGTATGTGACTATGCAACACTCACTACCGAGTTCCAGACTGCCTCTGGAAGCAACGTCAGCACAATAACTGTTTGTCGGCAGCTTCATTAAATGGGTTTCCATGGCCGAGAAGCCACACACAAGCCTAAGATCACCAAGCGCAATGCCAAGCGTCAGCTGGAGTGGCGTAGAGCTCGCCGCCATAGGACACTGGAGCAATGGAAACGCCTTCTCTGGAGGGATGAATCACGCTTCACCATCTGGCAGTCTGACGGACGAATCTGGGTTTGGCCAGGAGAACGCTACCTGTCCGACTGCATAGTGCCAACTGTAAAGTTTGGTGGAGGAGGAATAATGGCCGTGGCTTTTTTTTGTGGTTCGGGCTAGGCCCCTTAGTTCCAGTAAAGGGAAATCTTAAGACGACAGCATACAATGACATTCTAGATGATTCTGTGCTTCCAACTGTGTGGAATCAGTTTGGGGAAGGCCCTTTCCTGTTTCAGCATGACAGTGCCCCCGTGCACAAAGCGAGGTACATACAGAAATCGTTTGTCAAGACCGGTTTGGAAGAACTTGACTGGCCTTCACAGAACCCTGACCTCAACCCCATTGAACACCTTTGGGATGAATTGGAACGTCGACTGCAAGCCAGGCCTAATCGCCCAATATCAGTGCCCGGCCTCACTAATGCTCTTGCAGCTGAATGGAAGCAAGTTCACACAGCAACGTTCCAGCATCTAGTGGAAAGCTTTCCCAGAAGAGTGGAGGCTGTTATAGCAGCAAAGGGGGGACCAACTCCATATTAAAGCATTCCCAGAAGAGTGGAGGCTGTTATCGCAGAAAAGGGGGGACCAACTCCATATTAATGACCATGATTTTGGAATGAGATGTTGGACGAGCAGGTGTCCACATACTTTTGGTCATGTAGTGTAGCTTATGGCAACGTTATCATATAATTTATCTATGGCCCTTAGTAACGCAACCCAGATAATCCACTTAAATACATTATTCTGAACTTTTCTTCACAATAAATAATTTCCAAATGATCTCCTTTAATAATGTAGCATGACCGACCGCAAGCTAGCTCTACAACGGAACAGCTATAAAGCTGAGTTTTTCTCCTTTTTCTCTGAGATGCGGCCTCACTTAACAATATTAATTACTCTTAAGACAGGTGTCATGGCAAAGTTACTATAATTAGATTTCAATAAGAAACAACTAGCTCCATTTGAGTGGTCTGACTCTTGTAGGAAGTCTTTCAGAATCTGAGACGTCAGCATCCGCCCCCTCCAGCCACGACCGAGACGACACTGACACATCTCTCTACCTGCAAGGCCTGATTAAAACGTCAAGGAGCGTCAGAGGGAACTGGAGATTTCTGTCTTCGTCAGAAGTAGCCTAACCTATTCCTACACGTTGTTGATTTCCCTCAGTGGTGTGGATCAGCCCATGTGCAGCTTTCTATGAGTGAAGGATATAAGTGGCCTTATGAAACTTAAACCTATTCAAAACTATTTCACACCCTTCCACCACATGTCTCTTGCGTATAAGTATGCAGATATAAATTATAGCTGAATGACAGAAATTGCCAGTAGTCGTCATCAGAGATGTTTGTAATTGAAACAAGAAGCTCAAATTGACATTAGGTTTATTGACACTTGGCCTATCCTGTACTCTTGAAAAATCATCATTCACTTCCTGAATCTGTGTTTAAAAGCAGGGGATTGGTTGAAGTCCCAGTGTGTTGATGTGTCATGATGAATGACTCATGATGTGTCCATATGTCATTTGCTCTGCCTCTTAGTGTCTGTCACCAATATTTTCTCTCTAAGCTTCTATTACAGCTGCTTACCCAATGCTCCAGTGAGGGGAACCTGCCATGCAGCCTCCCATGTAAATACAATATGACAGGGATCGTCAACTAGATTCAATTTTTTTTCTTGAGCAGATGGTTGGGGGACCAGAACATAATTCAACAAAAAGGCCCGAGGGGGTGTGGTATATGGCCAATAAACATTGGCTAAGGGCTGTTCTTAGGCACGAGTCAACGCAGAGTGCCTGGACACATCCCTTAGCCATGGTATATTGTCCGTATGTCACAAACCCCCGAGGTGCCTTATTGCTGTTATAAACTGGTTACCAATGTAATTATACCAGTAAAAAAATACATGTTTTTTTGTTCCATACCTATGGTGGTATATGGTCTGATATACCACGGCTGAATCAGCATTCAGGGATCCAACCACTCAGTTTATAATTACAAACAATGTGTAGACTTCAAATTGACTGTAAGAAGCCCAAACAGATGTGTTTGTCTAAAACAATCATTTCAAACCTTGTTTACATTTGTATACGATCACGTGTCTCTGTCATGCGTGGGAATACTTGGGGGAAGATTTCTTAAATTAAAATCACTTGGAGCAACATTTCCGGGTGTTTTTGCAGTCTTTTATGTCAAACAATTTAAAAAGAAATAAAAAAAGACATTTGCTCAGAACTTGGGGTCCAAATTAAACCGGGTCGCCAGTTGTGGAATCCTGCTGTATAACTTGGCCTGGGCTGTACCTGCTGCTGTTGACCTAAGATATACAGGATCAATCAGACTAACTTTGCATTTAGACCTGACTTGTTTTACACTGCTATTGGCTTGAATCAGGGTTATGAAACTTTAGGTTATGCTAACTGTTGCAACTCAAAATGTTTCTTTAACAAATAGGCTACAGAGATGCATTATGGTAATAGCAAGGGGAAGACAGTGATACAGCAGACCAGATAGTGGTTTATTTTCAGGGAAATCTCCAGCGGAACATTATCCTAAACATAACAGGATAGGACTTGTCAGATTCCTTGTCATGTCATCTGCAATGGAATGTCCATTCCATACTTCTATCCCTGAAGGGTCTGCTCATCTGTTGATATTACTTGCCATAACTTCCCTCCTAGTCAGTCCCCTGATCAAAGACCAGGCCTGTATGAGAAGGATCACAGAAGAAAAGCCTGCAGTCTCCCATCTTTGATCTCATTCAGTTGTTAACTTCGTTATTATTCTCGAGGCAAGACCCCTTGATAGCCCCACTTCCTTACTGTTCAGGATTCCATGGACAGGATTACTGTACAGGATTCAATGGACAGGATTACTGTACAGGATTACTGTACAGGATTCCATGGACAGGATTACTGTACAGGATTACTGTACAGGATTCCATGGACAGGATTACTGTACAAGATTCAATGGACAGGATTACTGTACAGGATTACTGTTCAGGATTCCATGGACAGGATTACTGTACAGGATTCAATGGACAGGATTACTGTATAGGATTACTGTTCAGGATTCCATGGACAGGATTACTGTACAGGATTCAATGGACAGGATTACTGTACAGGATTACTGTACAGGATTCCATGGACAGGATTACTGTACAGGATTACTGTACAGGATTCCATGGACAGGATTACTGTACAGGATTACTGTACAGGATTCAATGGACAGGAATACTGTACAGGATTCCATGGACAGGATTACTGTACAGGATTCCATGGACAGGATTACTGTACAGGATTCCAACAACACCGTGCTGTAAACTGTTGCCATTGGGATTTCATTACAGGGTCTATTTCTTTGTGAATTTTCCATCAGAGCTTGAGATTTGGCCGGGCTGTCGACTGGCTGTAAGTTAAAGGGGGGCCCAGAATGGCTGGGGGAACACTAACATTACAGTCAGTTGTAGAGGGGCCCAGAATGGCTGGGGGAACACTAACATTACAGTCAGCTGTAGAGGGGCCCAGAATGGCTGGGGGAACACTAACATTACAGTGAGGGGTCTCTTCGTCTCCACACTGTCTGGCTTCCCTACTGCCAATGACTGACTGTGGCTAGCCACAGCTGTGCTGGGTCTGGGCTAGAGAGTCGTCTTCCAGCCAGCCAATGTCCCATGATTCCTGTTTTGGCCCCACCACCATGTGACACTGATGATTCCTGTTTGGGCCTCACTACAATCATGTGACACTGATGATTCCTGTTTGGGCCTCACCACCACCATATGTGACACTGATGATTCCTGTTTGGGCCTCACCACCATCATGTGACACTGATGATTCCTGTTTGGGCCTCACCACCATCATGTGACACTGTGCGTCTGTAATATACTAATGGATTAGAGGCTGTGGTGTATTAAACACTTAAAGAACGTCTTTGTTCCAGTCTGACCGTGATGGCTGCTGTTTTGTGTGTGTGTGTGGGGGGGGGAGAACCACAACTTGGGTTGAATCAAGAGGATAACCTGTGCCTAAATGGAGAAGCTGCATGGATTCAACAACAGTTAGTCTATTACTCAATTTCCTCATATGGTAAAACAAGTGTACGGTTATACTAGTTGAGTAGGAAGTGTGACTATTCAGCTTACAGGGTGCTTTCCGTGATCCGTGACTGAATTGTGCTGTCTATTTTCATGTAGGCTTGTTTACGAGTGTCTCAAGGCTGTTCTGTAATGTCATCTTATTGAGTGATGCATGCTTTGGCAGCCCGCCAACAAGGACCAGTCGGAAAGCAAACATCCGGGACCTATAAAATGATTTTCACTGACTGCAGAGAGAATGAAGAGATCAGGTTAACCTGGCCTTGATTTGTGTGTGTGTGTGTGTCTGCCTGCCTGCCTGCTAGTGAGGAACTTGCTGATTGGAAGCAGTGTAAGGCCTCATTGTTACCAAACTCGATCACAGCCTTGCGATACTGTAACAGACTCTCTGCTTCATATATCCCACTGGTCCCTATTCTCTACAAAGGAAAACGTGCAGGCTAGTTTACATAGTTCAAAATCCAACACCCGTGGTTGCTAGGACATATGTCCCTTACCAAGACAAAGTCAGCCTCATTGGTCTACTGGTTGTATGAATTTGGGATCTATCATCCCACAACTGTCCCAGAGTTTATTTGGAATAGACTATTTATCGCACAGAACGACAAACTGACCAATTGAATAAGTAAACGTGTCTACTATGTGGGATAGTAGATTGACATAGGCTAGTGCTTTTGCTACTCGTTACTCGTCTTGTTGGCTGAGGGAAAAGTTTTTATAAAATCTTCAAATGCCCATCGGAATTCGGTAAGAAGGACGTGCAGTGTTGCATCCTCGAGTTGCATGTTCTTTTAATATAAACTAGCATCATCTAAATGTGATTCCTGTCATTCTGAGCAGTTTGGGTGGACGCCCTTATCAGGTTACGCACCCAATGCATATGAGTCCGCTAAATTTCTCAAATGTCGGGTAAATTTTAAATGCTGGCCAAATGTCCGGCGCCACATTTTCCTGACGGAAACCCTGGCCTGTACTGTACACCAGCTCAGGCGTCGGACAGTGAGCTCAGTATTGGGACACTGACAACTTTTTGTTTTGTTTTGGCTCTGTACTGAAATTATACAATGACTATGAGGTTAAAGTGCAGACTGTCAGCTTTAATCTTCATCCGTATCGGGTGAACCATTTTACAAATTACAGCACTTTTTGTACCATTTTAGGGGACCAAAAGTTTTGGGACGAATTCACTTACGGTGCATTCGGAAAGTGTTCAGATCCCTTGACCTTTTCCACATTTTGTTACGTTACAGCCTTAATCTAAAATGGATTAAATTAAATCCTCAGCAACCTACACACAATACCCCATAAAGACTAAGCGAAAACAGGTTTTTTGAATTTTTACAAATGTATTAAAACTAAAAAACATATCTTATTAAATAAGTATTCAGACCCTTTGCTCTGAAACTCAAAATTGAGCTCTGCTGCATCCTGTTTCCATTGATCATCAGCATTGAAGGTCCCCAAGAACACAGTGGCCTCCATCATTCTTAAATGGAAAAAGTTTTGAACCACCAAGACTCTTCCTAGAGTTGGCCGCCCGGCCAAACTGAGCAATCAGTGGAGAAGGGCCTTGGTCAGGGACGTGACAAAGAACCCGATGGTCACTCTGACAGAGCTCCAGAGTTCCTCTGTAGAGATGGGAGAACCTTCCAGAAGCACAACCATCTCTGCAGCACTCCAGCAATCATAAAAACCTGCTCCAGAGCGCTCAGGACCTCTTGGGCGAAGGTTCACCTTCCAACAGGACAACGACCCTAAGCACACAGCCAAGACGACGCAGGAGTGGCTTCGGGACACGTCTCTGAATGTCCTTTAGTTGCCCAGCCAGAGCCCAGACTTGAACCCGATCCAATATCTCTGGAGAGACCTGAAAATAGGTGTGCAGCAACGCTCCCCATCCAACCTGTCAGAGGTTGAGAGGATCTGCAGAGAAGAACGGGAGAAACTCCCCAAATACAGGTGTGCCAAGCTTGTAGCGTCATAGCCAAGAAGACTCAAGGTTGTAATCTCTGCCAAAGGTGCTTCAACAAAGCACTGAGGAAAGGGTCTGAATACTTATGTAAATGTGATATTTCCGTTTTATTTTGTTATTAGCGAAAATATATGTTTTTGCTTTGTCATTATGGGATATTGTGTGTAGATTGATAAGTACAATTTAAAAAAAACGTAAGGGGGCTGTAACGTAACAAAATGTGGAAAAAGTCAAGGGGTCTGAGTACTTTCCGAAGGCACGGTATGTGTATGAAAGTAATAAGTTAAGTATTTGGTCCCATATTCATAGCATGCGGTGACTGCATCAAGCTTGTGACTACAAATGTGTTGGATTCCTGTGCTGTTTGTTTTGTTTGTATTTTAGATGATTTTGTGCCCAATAGAAATAAATGGTAAATAATGTACTTTGTTATTTTGTAGTCACTTTTAATGTAAATAAGAATAAACATTTCTAAAAACCAATACATTAATGTGGGTGCTACCATGATTACGAATAATCCTGAATGAATTGTGAATAATGATGAGTGAGAGAGGAACAAATATCATACCCCAAAAAATGTAACCTCCGATTTTATTGTAATAGTGAGCTGTTAGAGATGTTATGTCATGGGGTATGATGTTATGTCTTTAGGGTATCATGTTGTGTCGTGGGGTATGATGTTAAACCTTGGGGTATGATGTTATGTCTTGGGGTATGATGTTATGTCTTGGGGTATGATGTTATGTCTTGGGGTATGATGTCATGTCTTGGGGTATGATGTTGTGTCGTGGGGTATGATGTTAAACCTTGGGGTATGATGTTGTGTCGTGGGGTATGATGTTAAACCTTGGGGTATGATGTTGTGTCGTGGGGTATGATGTTATGTTTTGGGGTATGATGTTATGTCTTGGGGTATGATGTTGTGTCTTGGGGTATGATGTTATGTCTTAGGGTATGATGTTGTGTCGTGGGGTATGATGTTATGTTTTGGGGTATGATGTTATGTCTTAGGGTATGATGTTGTGTCGTGGGGTATGATGTTAAACCTTGGGGTATGATGTTATTTTTCTTGGGGTATGATGTCATGTCGTGGGGTATGATGTTATCTAGTGGGGTATAATATTCATTGGGGTATGATGTTATGTCTTGGGGTATGATGTATGAGCGTCTCTAACTTTCTCACTGCATTGGCAGGACAGGACATCAAGTCTATGGCTCTTTGCACATGCAGCTGTCTGGATAGGAACAATTCTTTATTGTTTTATTATTTTAACCTTCATTTAACTAGGCATGTCAGTTAAGAACAAATTCTTATTTACAATGACTGCCTACCCCGGCCTAACCCGGATTGGGGCTGGGCCAATTGTGCTCCGCCCTATGGATCTCCCAATCATGGCCGGTTGTGATACAGCCTGGAATCGAACCAGGGTCTGTAGTGACATGCCAGTACCTTAGACCGCTGCGCCATTCGGGAGCCCAGCCTAGCTCCCTGGTCTCTCTGTTCAGTAACAGTACAGCCTAGCTCCCTGGTCTCTCTGTTCAGTAACAGTACAGCCTAGCTCCCTGGTCTCTCTGTACAGTAACAGTACAGTCTGGTCTCTCTGTTCAGTAACAGTACAGTCTGGTCTCTCTGTTCAGTAACAGTACAGTGTGGTCTCTCTGTTCAGTAACAGTACAGCCTAGCTCCCTGGTCTCTCTGTTCAGTAACAGTACAGTTTGGTTTCTCTGTTCAGTAACAGTACAGTCTGGTCTCTCTGTTCAGTAACAGTACAGCCTAGCTCCCTGGTCTCTCTGTTCAGTAACATTTCAGCCTGGTCTCTCTCTTCAGTAACAGTACAGTCTGGTCTCTCTGTTCAGTAACAGTACAGTATGGTCTCTCTGTTCAGTAACAGTACAGTCTGGTCTCTCTGTTCAGTAACAGTACAGTCTGGTCTCTCTGTTCAGTAACAGTACAGCCTAGCTCCCTGGTCTCTCTGTTCAGTAACATTACAGTCTGGTCTCTCTGTTCAGTAACAGTACAGTCTGGTCTCTCTGTTCAGTAACAGTACAGTCTGGTCTCTCTGTTCAGTAACAGTACAGTCTGGTCTCTCTGTTCAGTAACAGTACAGTCTGGTCTCTCTGTTCAGTAACAGTACAGTCTGGTCTCTCTGTTCAGTAACAGTACAGTCTGGTCTCTCTGTTCAGTAACAGTACAGCCTAGCTCCCTGGTCTCTCTGTTCAGTAACATTACAGTCTGGTCTCTCTGTTCAGTAACAGTACAGTCTAGTCTCTCTCTTCAGTAACAGTACAGTCTGGTCTCTCTGTTCAGTAACAGTACAGTCTGGTCTCTCTGTTCAGTAACAGTACAGTGTGGCTCCAAGCTGGACAATCTGAACTGGATTAGCAGCTCGCTATAATCTGGGACACTGCCGATTACGCCTGCTTCCATCTCACGGGCCTGCCCTCTCCCGAGCCTGAGCTTGTCATGTGACCAACCGACAAATGGAACCCTGTATTTCCTTAGATGGCAGTGGTGGGCAACTGACGGAGGGAGGGATGAGAGGGGGAGAGTGACCAGGGCTGGATACTCGAGCTGCAGGATTGGTGTAATTGTCACAGAAGAGCTCCTGCATGCCATAAACTCTAGCTAGCCTAGCAGCTTCATGCTCTTTTACTTTCAAAACCTCCTGATTGTGCTGAATCAGAATCTGTGGATGGCAGCAATCCACCAGTGGCCTTTGCGATTATTTACAACAGACAAGCCAAGTTACCAGGTGACTGACTGTGATTGTGGTGGTTGGTGATTGCAGCGTCGGTAGAGAGCGAAGGGGAAAGGGAAGGTAACTCATTAACGCCACAGAACGACTGTAGTTAAGCTGCCTCGGCCTGCCTGTCTGGCTGCTTGTCATATGAGCCTGCAGCAGAAAGACAGACCCAGAGACGGACGGACGAACAGACCCAGAGACGGACAGACGAACAGACCCAGAGACGGACGGACGGACAGACCCAGAGACAGACAGACGAACAGACCCAGAGACGGACGGACGAACAGACCCAGAGACAGACAGACAGACCCAGAGACGGACGGACGAACAGACCCAGAGACGGACGGACGAACAGACCCAGAGACGGACGGACGAACAGACCCAGAGACGGACAGACAGACCCAGAGACGGACGGACGAACAGACCCAGAGACGGACGGACGGACAGACCCAGAGACGGACGGACGGACAGACCCAGAGACGGACGGACGAACAGACCCAGAGACAGACAGACAGACCCAGAGACGGACGGACGAACAGACCCAGAGACGGACGGACGAACAGACCCAGAGACGGACGGACGAACAGACCCAGAGACAGACAGACAGACCCAGAGACGGACGGACGAACAGACCCAGAGACGGACGGACGAACAGACCCAGAGACGGACAGACGAACAGACCCAGAGACGGACGGACAGACAGACCCAGAGACGGACGGACGAACAGACCCAGAGACAGACAGACAGACCCAGAGACAGACAGACGGACAGACCCAGAGACGGACGGACAGACAGACCCAGAGACGGACGGACGAACAGACCCAGAGACGGACGGACGGACAGACCCAGAGACAGACAGACGGACAGACCCAGAGACGGACGGACAGACAGACCCAGAGACGGACGGACGGACGGACAGACAGACCCAGAGACGGACGGACGGACAGACCCAGAGACGGACGGACGGACAGACCCAGAGACAGACAGACGGACAGACCCAGAGACGGACGGACGGACGGACGGACAGACCCAGAGACGGACGGACGGACGGACAGACAGACCCAGAGACGGACGGACGGACCCAGAGACGGACAGACAGACCCAGAGACGGACAGACAGACCCAAAGACGGACAGACAGACCCAAAGACGGACGGACAGACCCAAAGACGGACAGGCAGACCCAAAGACGGACAGACAGACCCAAAGACGGACGGACAGACCCAGAGACGGACGGACGGACGGACAGACAGACCCAGAGACGGACGGACGGACCCAGAGACGGACAGACAGACCCAGAGACGGACAGACAGACCCAGAGACGGACAGACAGACCCAAAGACGGACAGACAGACCCAGAGACAGACAGACAGGCTAGGAGGCTAGCCTTGGCTAGAGCTGTGTGTGTGTCCGACTGCAACACACACATACTGACATATAACCCACACAACATACGTCACAAAACACACACACACAAACACACACACACACACACACACACACACACACACACACACACACACACAACACAGAAGTGCCGTGTGCTACCAGACCAGGAGACAGGAGAGGACAATCAGAGCAGTGAGTGAGTTGTGCCCCAGTTGCATGCGCCCTATCACATGCAGGAAATTAGTGGCAGCAGCAACGGGGTTCTATGAGTCGTTGTAGTGGGAGGCCGGCCAGCTAGCCAGCCACCTAACCCATCCAGGCAACAGCCATGGACCCTCTGGAGCAGGAATACAAGTCTCCATTTGACTTTGAGCAGGGGGTGAATAGCAGCTACCTCTATCTGTCTCCCAGCTTCAATGTAACACCACCAGGCTCACCGCAAGTGACTGTCAGAGCCAGAGGTAACCAGAGCAGTGTGTGGGGGAATGAGTGAGGAAGTTTGTATTTGTTATAGGGTGTTTGGAAAGGCAACAAGCGATAGAGGGGGTGGGAGGGGGTCATGTGAGAGAGAGGGGGATGGATTATTTGAGTTTCTTGATTTGTGAGAGTGTGGGCGGGGGGCGTTTGTGTGTGACTGCGTACTTTTGCCATCACATCCTGACCTGTTGAGTAAGAGGGTCTGTTTGGAGCAGATGTCAAACAGACTTCGTTCTGACAAGCTCACAATGAACACACTCATAGAAAGAAACCTAGAATTGTTTCAAACCTAGTGGTTTAGTCAAACCTAAAGTGGTTTAGTCAAACCTAAAGTGGTTTAGTCAAACCTAAAGTGGTTTAGTCAAACCTAAAGTGGTGTAGTCAAACCTAAAGTGGTGTTGTCAAACCTAAAGTGGTGTAGTCAAACCTAAAGTGGTGTAGTCAAACCTAAAGTGGTGTAGTCAAACCTAGAAGGATTTCAAACCTAAAGTGGTGTAGTCAAACCTAAAGTGGTGTAGTCAAACCTAAAGTGGTGTTGTCAAACCTAAAGTGGTTTAGTCAAACCTAAAGTGGTGTTGTCAAACCTAAAGTGGTTTAGTCAAACCTAAAGTGGTGTAGTTAAACCTAAAGTGGTGTAGTCAAACCTAAAGTGGTGTAGTCAAACCTAAAGTGGTGTAGTCAAACCTAAAGTGGTGTTGTCAAACCTAAAGTGGTGTAGTCAAACCTAAAGTGGTGTTGTCAAACCTAGAGCGGTTTAATGGCATCGTAGGGGCTTGGTCAAGCAATGAGAAATTATAAAGATGGTATCATAGGGAAATCCCTTTAAACAAATATTAGTCAAAGAATGTATAACAAAGAGTTTAAGTGACTGTTTAACTATGCTGGCAGTCCTGTGTGTGTGTGTGTGTGTGGGGGGGGGGGGGGGGGGGGTTCAACAGTCAACACAGCTCAGGGATAAAGGCTAGAAAAATCATGCATTGAAGAATTAAAAAAAAAAAAAAACATTTTTAAATTGGTTCATTTTCAGTGAATTTCCTGGTTTAAGAGAGTTAAATAGGAAGTGAGCCTGTTGTCAGTACAGAAACCAAGGACTCTAGGCCATGTAAGGTAGAACCCCCCCCCCCCATGATCTGGGCTGATGGTGTAGGTCACTCAGATCTGTCACTGTCAGCAGTATGGAGACCTGGACCGCTGACACCTGAGTGGCACTGCCTTGTCATCAAGAGGCGGGAGGAGAGACAATAGAAAGGGAGAGGTCAGGAAGAGGTGAGAGTGTAAAATGTCTTGAGCATTTGATCTAATTTGATTAAGCATAGATCTACACAATTTTCTCTCTCATGGAAATGTGATTTATGATTGTGATATTCCAAACTGGGTACATTTCTGTTAGATTGGCACTATTTTGAGCAACATTGATGAGCATGCTTCTACTTGTTAATACTCCTTCTTGAGACCAGTCAGTCTGTTCTGTAGCCTATTAGGGAGAAAGTCACTCTTCACTCTGTTGTTCGTCTTACTTCCTGTCCCTTACCCTGGAACTAACTGTTCAAGTCAAAAAGGATGGATTGATGGAACAGTACATCCTGTTTATTCCTGGTCCTGAACAGCCCTCCAGACAGTAGCTAACAAACACCATCTGGTAACACTTTGAAGCCTACACAAGAACTGCATAACAACATCATATAACGCATACATAAACAGTAGGCTACATAAGGATTTTCATAAATGCTCATGTCAACAACCGCAAGTTGATACTTCCGTTGTCACAATTTCACTTGTGTTCTGTATGGGTTATGTATGGGTTATGAATGTGTTATGTATGGGTTATGAAGGTGTTATGCATGGGCTATGATTGTGTTATGTATGGGCTATGATTGTGTTATGTATGGGCTATGATTGTGTTATGTATGGGCTATGATTGTGTTATGTATGGGTTATGATTGTGTTATGTATGGGCTATGATTGTGTTATGTATGGGTTATGATTGTGTTATGTATGGGCTATGATTGTGTTATGTATGGGCTATGATTGTGTTATGTATGGGCTATGATTGTGTTATGTATGGGTTATGATTGTGTTATGTATGGGCTATGATTGTGTTATGTATGGGTTATGATTGTGTTATGTATGGGCTATGATTGTGTTATGTATGGGTTATGAATGTGTTATGTATGGGTTATGAAGGTGTTATGCATGGGCTATGATTGTGTTATGTATGGGCTATGATTGTGTTATGTATGGGCTATGATTGGGTTATGTATGGGTTATGAATGTGTTATGTATGGGCTATGATTGTGTTATGTATGGGCTATGATTGTGTTATGTATGGGCTATGATTGTGTTATGTATGGGTTATGTACGGGCTATCATAGCCCGTGTTATGTATGGGCTATGAATGTGTTATGTATGGGTTATGATTGTGTTATGCATGGGCTATGATTGTGTTATGCATGGGTTATGTATGGGTTATGAATGTGTTATGTATGGGTTATGAATGTGTTATGAATGTGTTATGTATGGGTTATGATTGTGTTATGTATGGGCTATGATTGTGTTATGTATGGGTTATGAATGTGTTATGTATGGGTTATGAATGTGTTATGTATGGGCTATGATTGTGTTATGTATGGGTTATGTATGGGCTATGATTGTGTTATGTATAGGCTATGATTGTGTTATGTATGGGTTATGATTGTGTTATGTATGGGCTATGATTGTGTTATGTATGGGCTATGATTGTGTTATGTATGGGCTATGATTTGGTTATGAATGTGTTATGTATGGGCTATGATTGTGTTATGATTGTGTTATGTATGGGCTATGATTGTGTTATGTATGGGTTATGATTGTGTTGTGTATGGGTTATGATTGGGTTATGAATGTGTTATGTATGGGCTATGAATGTGTTATGTATGGGTTATGAATGTGTTATGTATGGGTTATGAATGTGTTATGTATGGGTTATGTATGGGCTATCATAGCCCGTGTTATGTATGGGCTATGAATGTGTTATGTATGGGTTACGATTGTGTTATGCATGGGCTATGATTGTGTTATGCATGGGTTATGTATGGGTTATGAATGTGTTATGAATGTGTTATGTATGGGTTATGATTGGGTTATGAATGTGTTATGTATGGGCTATGAATGTGTTATGTATGGGCTATGATTGTGTTATGTATGGGCTATGAATGTGTTATGTATGGGTTATGAATGTGTTATGTATGGGTTATGAATGTGTTATGTATGGGTTATGTATGGGTTATGATTGTTATGTATGGGCTATGATTGTGTTATGTATGGGTTATGATTGTGTTATGTATGGGTTATGATTGTGTTATGTATGGGCTATGAATGTGTTATGTATGGGTTATGATTGTGTTATGTATGGGTTATGATTGTGTTATGTATGGGTTATGATTGTGTTATGTATGGGTTATGTATGGGTTATGATTGTGTTATGTATGGGTTATGATTGTGTTATGTATGGGTTATGAATGTGTTATGAATGTGTTATGTATGGGTTATGATTGTGTTATGTATAGGTTATGATTGGGTTATGAATGTGTTATGTATGGGCTATGAATGTGTTATGATTGTGTTATGTATGGGCTATGGCTATGATTGTGTTATGTATGGGCTATGAATGTGTTATGTATGGGTTATGATTGTGTTATGTATGGGCTATGATTGTTATGTATGGACTATGATTGTGTTATGTATGGGTTATGAATGTGTTATGAAGTTCTTATGTAGGTATCGTTCAAATAAAGTGTTATCACTCAGGATATCCTTTTTGATTTGACGAGCAGTACCTGTCGGTGTTACGTAGTGCCATTTGTTATATTCTAGTCAAATGAAATGTTATTTGTCTCATGTGTCGAATACAACATGTGTAGTATACCTTACCGTGAAATGCTTACTTACGAGCCCTTAACCAACAATGCAGTTCAAGAAATAGAGATAAGAAAATATTTACTAAATAAAATAAAATAAAAAAATGAAATAAAACGTAACACAATAAAATAACAATAACGAGACTATATACAGGGGGTACCGAGTCAATGTGCAGGGGTACAGGTTAGTTGAGGAAATTGAAGTAACATGTACATGTAGGTAGAGGTAAAGTGACTATGCAAAGATAATAAACAGTGAGTAGCAGCAGTGTAAAAACAAAGGGGGGAGGGGTCAATGTAAATAGTCTATGTAGCCATCTGATTCATTGTTCAGCAGTCTTATGGCTTGGGAAGTAGAAGCTGTTAAGGAGCCTTTTGGACCTAGACTTGGAGCTCCGGAACCGCTTGCCATGCGATAGTAGAGAGAACAGTCTATGACCTTGTCATCTATCAAGTCTGGAAATATGTTGGGAATGTGAGGAGGAGATGCTAGTGTCTGGCTGTAGGAATGTAGAGGGAGGCGAGGAGGTGATAGTGTGGTCGACCACACTAATGAAAATAAGGTAATTCCATCTCTTTTAAGTCAGATTCATCACTGGTTTAGTATCAAGTAGCTCCAACAACATTTCTTCCTGCTTTCATAAATGGCAATCGAACCATAAGGTACTGAGACAATCAACCATCATACATACAGGTAAGGTACCAACCACAGACCCATGCCAGCTATGATTCTGTATGTGAACTTCTATTACCATAGCAACACATTTTATTTATTTATATATATATATATATATATATATATAATCCTAATCAATTATAGGAAACTACTGTAACCATAACAATAGTTAACCCTAATCAACTATAGGATCAGAGGTCCTAATACACTATATATACCAAAGAATGTGGACATCCCTTCAAATTAGTGGATTCGGCTATTTCAGCCAAACCCGTTGCTGACAGTACTATAAATTTGAGCACACAACCATGCAATCTCCATAGACAAACATTGGCAGTAGAATGTCCTTTCTGAAGAGCTCGGTGACTTTCAACGTGGCACCGTCACAGAATGCTACCTTTCCAATAAGTCAGTTTGTCAAATTTCTGCCCTGCTAGAGTTACCCCAGTCATCTATAACTGTCTATTATTGTGAAGTGGAAACATATAGGAGCAACAACGGCTCAGCTGGTGAAGTGGTAGGCCACACAAGCTCACAGAACGGGACCTCTGAGTGCTGAAGCTGAATCAGCCGTCTTCTGCAACACTCACTACCGAGTTCCAAACTGCCTCTGGAAGCAACGTCAGCACAAGAACTGTTCGTCGGGAGCTTCATGAAATGGGTTTCCATGGCCGAGCAGCCGCACACAAACCTAAGATCACCAAGCGCAATGCCAAGCGTTGGCTAGACTGGTGTAAAGCTCGCCGCCATTGGACACTGGAGCAGTGGAAACGCATTCTCTGGAGTGATGAATCACACTTCACCATCTGGTAGTCCGAAGGACGAATCTGGGCTTGGCGGATGCCAGGAGAATGCTATCTGCCTGAATGCATAGTGCCAACAAAGGTTTTGTGGAGGAGGAATAATGGTCTGGGGCTGTTTTTCATGGTTCGGGCCCCTTAGTTCCAGTGAAGGGAAATCTTAACACTACAACATACAATGACATTTTATACACTTTGTTCTTCCATCTTTGTGGCAACAGTTTGGGGGAGGCCCTTTCCTGTTTCAGCATGACAATGTCCCCGTGCACAAAGCGGGGTACATACAGAAATGGTTTGTCAGTGATCAGTGTGGAAGAACTTGACTGGCCTTAACAGAGCCCTGACCTTAACCCCATCGAACACATTTGGGATGAATTGGAACGCCGACTGCGAACCAGGCCTAATCACCCAACATCAGTACCCGACCTCACTAATGCTCTTGTGGCTGAATGGAAGCAAGTCCCTGCAGCAATGTTCCAACATCTAATAGAAAGCCTTCCCAGAAGAGTGGAGGCTGTTATAGCAGCAAAGGGGGACCAACTCCATATTAATGCGGCAGGTAGCCTAGTGGTTAGAGCGTTGGGCCAGTAACCGAAAGGTTGCTGGATCGAATCCCCGAGCTGACAACGTAAAAATCTGTCGTTATGCCCCTGAACAAGGCAGTTAACCCATTGGCCCAGCGTCGTCCCGGGTTAGGGGATGGTTTGGCCGGGGTAGGTCATCATTGTAAATAAGAATTTGTTCTTAACTGACTTGACTAGTTAAATAAAGGTGAAATAAAATAACTGAAAAAATCAGCAGAATGTGATATTGACAGTAGAGTATATTAGTTACCTAGTAATTAGTTATTTGAGTTGTTATTCCACTTGGCAGTGTGTCTTGTTGATTGACACCTCTGTTCTGAACCACCTCTGTTTCTCTCTCCTGCTTTCTCAGAACGGCTCCGTCCAGAAAGGTTATTAATGTGTTGTCTTTCCTACAGCGTACAGCCCTGACTGGCCTGCTCAAAGCTCAGTGTCAGACATACAAGTAGATTTGCCTATATGTGTGATTCCCCCTGAGCTAGTGTCCATCTTCAGAGGCTATGTCTCAATCTAGCTGGTCCTCCAACTCCCATCATCCACCCCCTGTGGACTATCTTTTGTCCATGTCTTCATCATCTTCCTCCTCTTCAGAAGGAGAGATACTACTCAGATTGACAGCTAATGTTGGCATGGTCCTATTATGTCTTTGAGGACAGGAAACCCTTTGTGTGTGAGGATGTCTCTCTGAACTCTCTCTCTCTCTCTCTCTATCTTTGCCCTCTCTCTCTCTTTCTCTCCCCTCCCTCTCTTTTTCTCTTCTATTCTCTCCCCCCTCCCTCTCTCTCTCCAGGGGCTGTGAGACCAGACTTTACCCCAGAGTTAGGGGAGGATGCAGTGACGTCAGTGGCCGTGTCCCCTGCCATCCCCACCCTGACAGAGGAGGAGCAGGAGGAGCTTCGAGGGGAGCTGCTCAGGGTAACCTTTCCTTAGACCTAAAGAGTTTATTTAGTCTTTTCTCCCACTACGTCTCATCAGGTCTCCCTGTTTTTCTCCATATCTCTCGAAGGTGGAGGATGAGATCTTGACTCTGT